>NC_085002.1:10968783-10973783 GCF_963854185.1 Sardina pilchardus | reverse complement strand
ATCTCATACGATTTCCAGTTCATCCACTAGGAGGTGTCTGCTAAAGAGTGTGGGACAGTGTGTGTGGAGAGGAAAGGACGGACTTAATAGACTTCCACCAGACACATTCTGAGACATTCGCACAGAATAATTCATTTGACACTCCTAATGCATGCAAATATTTTCAGAGCCTCATATGAATGCTTGAGCTTTGAACGTTCTTCCGGTATAGTAAGTCATGGAAAGTGACTGCGCCAGATGTTAAGATTTCTGTACAAAGATTTTAGATTTCAGCTTGGTTCTAGAATTGTTTTAACTTTGTGTTGTTAGTTTACTTGGCTCTTTGTTTTTCAGGGGTTTGTTGCCCAAATTATAAGTAAACAAGACAAAAGTATGTATGAATACATGTTAATACGTATAAAATGTTAGTAAATGCTATACTATATTAAGATTAATAAATGTTTTACATGTTAAATGCTAAAACAAAAACATAGAAATAGTAAATTGTGTGCTTGGTTTCCAAGCCTCAATATTCTTAGAACTCCTGTATTATTTGCGAGAGCGGAAGAAAAAAAAAGAACGATAGAAACAGTGGCAACTAGAAAAAACACAATGAAAGAATGAGCGAGAATAAAAAAGGTAAAGTTGTAGAAACTGTCCAGGACAGGTAGGAGCTCACAGCAGGCGTCTGCTTTGTGCCAAAGCCTCATTTGCTGAGTGTTTGTGTTTATGCAAAGGGGCCCCTTCCTGCATATTTAATCTAGCACAAGTCACCGGCTTTTGTTGTGTTTAGACCACATACCTCCAGTCCCTCTGAACACACACACACACACACTCACTCACTCACACTCACTTACTCACTCACACAGTGCAGCTCGAGCCATAGTTCACCGGTAGACGGACTGAAAAAGCACCTACAGCACACACAGCTGCTGTCGCACGAGTGCCTCTACTCCAGTTTTAGGAGTTGGGAAATAGCGTGACGGTCGTACCGCGCTGCCGTTCGCTGTGTTTCTTTTTCGCCCCGGTCGCTGGCTCAGGCTGGAGAATAGCCATTCATGTAATGAGACTCGTCCACTGCTCGCCGGTAAGTCTTTAAAGACTTTGTTCATTGTCTCCCTCGCTCTGCTTCCCCCTCTCTCTCTCTCTCTCTCACTCTCTCGTTTTCTCTCCCGCACTCTGTCTCTCCCTCTCTCGTTCCCCCTTACACTCACACTCACACTCACATTCTCTCTCTCTCTCTCTCTTCCTCTCTGTCTGTGAGCCTCTCTCCTCCCTTCTTAGCCTTTCAGTGTGTGGACTGCTGGTGTGCCCAGTGCTCTGATATGGCTGAGCCTCATTGGAGAGTTTGAAATAGCTGGAGGATCTGGGTTCGCTCTCAGTGTTTGAGACAGAGAGAGGGAGAAAGAGAGAGAGAGGGGTGCTGACTGCCTACCTCATTCAGCTCCTGCTGCACACACACACACACACACACACACTACTTTTCACGAATACACACAGAATGTAAAGAAGTGGACTTAATGTGCCTCTGTGTGTGTGTGTGCGCGTGTGCGTGTGTGTGCGTGTGTGTGTGCGTGTGCGTGTGTGTGTGTGCACGCACATGTGTGTGTGTGACTGTGTGTGTGTGTTGCCCTCACTCTCTGCCTCTGTGCACTGGTGTGGTATGGCTTGAGTGTGTGTGTGTGTGTGTGTGTGTGTGTGTGTGTTAAGGGTGAGTGGTGAATCTGCTTTGATGAGAGCAGAGCAGAGCCGATTTGTCCTCCTCCTCTGTCTCCTCGCGCTGCCGCCGCTCCATCTCCGTCCGGGGAAATGAAACGTGCGGCTCGCCGATATTAATAGCGTCCTGGATCTGTGGCAGGTTAGGAGACTGCCATGGAGACCGGCGAAGGTGGAAACGTGATCTCGCTGGAGAGAATTGACAGTGCTCACTGTTTGACAGGGTGGAAAAGGAACTTGGACATGGCAAATGCCATTGCATAATATCGCCAGAAAGCGTAGTCTTTTGTTTTTCGCCACGAGTTTGGCGTTTTTGTATTGTTTTACGCTGTGTGACTTTTGAACCTGTGTAGTAGTAGGCTTTTGTTCAGGTGTGAATCACGCAATAGTTTAACAGCTTTCAGTTTTCACTGTGCTCTTTTTTTTTTTTTTTTTTTTGAGTAAAGTTTAATTCTAAGTTGGAAATCTTTTCTGTTGCACGCTTTTTCAAATGTCTTTTATTTTGTCTTCAAGATCACTTTGCTGGAATCCGAATGAAGGGCGAGTTGAAGCCATCCTCTCTCTCTCTCTCTCTCTCTTTCTTTCTCTCTCTCTCACTCTCACTCTCTCTTTTTTTTTACTTGCCCCAGGCAGGGAGAACACTGTAGCCTGTTCCCATTTAAATAGTGTAAAGAAATGCACTGCCTTGTTTGTTTTGGGTTAGGAGTGAAATTCCACTTCCTTGGTCTTAAGGCGGCAAAGCTCTCTGTGTGGACTCTTGTGTACTTTGTTCTTAGCTCAGCAGAACGTGAGGGCAGGTCCAAGAAATCTCGAGGATCAGACAAGCTGACATTCAGCAGACTGCCCGGTTTCCCCCCTCACTCTTTTTTCCCCCTCTCTCTCTCTCTCTCCTCGGCCGCACAGATCTCCTCGGCAAAGCAGGGGTTTGAGAGAAGTTGCCTTTAATTGGCGTGTGTTTGTGGGTAGTTTTTTTTCTCCTCTGTTCTTTTCATTTCATTTTTCTTTTTTTTTTTTCAAACATGCTATTGTTTACAGTTTGTGTGGGTGTAGCACATAATGTCAGCCCCCTGCCAGTCAGTTTTTTTATGAGTGCGGGGTGGAGTGGGGGTATTGCTCTCTCTCTCTCTCTCTCTCTCTCTCTCTCTCTCTCTCTCTCTCTCTCTTGCTCACTCTTCTCTTTTTTTTTTGAGGCTGTTTTATGAGACGTCGTTTGATTTTTCATTTGAACTAGGCTGTCTTAATAAAGCTAAGCTCCAAAAAGTTTCTGGAGTCAGCCCTTTTGTTTGGCTGTCCGTAAACAGCTGGGTTTGTGTTTGGGTGAGTCACACGTTACATTTTCCTGTATTTCAGGACGCAGACAGTGACTTGGAAAATCTCTTCTGTACACACCCTGAACACAAACACAAATGGACTGAATATAGATATCACTGTGTGATCCCAGCCAGTCCCCTGCACCCACGCCAGCGCGTTCAAGGCCTTTTAAAAAGGTTCACTTCCTAGCTCTTTTCCAGCACAAAATAAATCAGCAAAACAAAACAAGAATCAATTGCCTTGCTGTGTTTGTGTGTGTGTGTGTGTGTGTATGTGTGTGTGTGTGTGTGTGTGTGTGTGTGTGTGTGTGTGTGTGTGTGTTTGTGTGTACGTGCTCACATCTTTTTGTGTGTGTTTATGTTTTTGTGTGTGTGTTTATGTTTATGTGTGTGTGTGTGTGTGTGTGTGTGTGTGTCTGTGTCTGTGTGTCTCTTTCTCTCCCCCTCTCTCTCTGTGTATTTGTCCTTCTCCTTGTTGTCTGTATACCAGCCTACCATGATAAATGGCAGATAAAGTGTCCAGGCTGTTGACATTCCGTACTGTGCACAGCTACACGGACAGTAGGACTGGGCTCTCCTGCCTCGTGGCTTTCAGGACACAGTAAAAAAAAAGCAACAAAAAAAAAACCCAACAAGGCCTGTCCTATTGACAGCCGTTGAGTCGCTCCCTAATTAATATGCTAATGACGTGTGAAAGTTCATTAGCGGGGGCCAGCGCAGAAGTAGCCACCAATATCGTATGAAGCACGCGGGCGGGTAATTAATGGAATAACTTTACTTTGTGGTAAATATTCATGGGGCTCTTCCCGCTCTCCCCTCTTCTCCGTCCTGTCTGGTTGGAAGCGGCGTGAAGTGAGTAAAGAGCCGGTCCATTAGACGGGCTGAAGGGGCCGCGGAGTGGCCGTGTGCCTTTTGTTGGGATTGGATGCGTTTTAGTGGAGTATTAATTCATATTTTTGCACGCGTGATCCCTCAGAGAAAAAAAAAAAGAAAAAAAAGGAGTCCTCGCCACTGCGGAGGGATGACCTCTGATCTTCTCTGTTGGGAGAACAAAAAGAGGGGTAGCCTCTCGAGGTTTTTTTTTTTTTTTTTAAATGAGAGGAGCGCATTCATATTGTAGCATGCGCGTTCACTTTGCCAGCACTTGGTGTTTCACAGAATAAAGGAGGGGCAAATGGAAGGACCTGATTGGTTGATCATTTCTGTGGGTGTGGTGTAGAACCCCCACCCCACCCCCCTCAGCTTCAATAGTTTCAATTTCTTGTCAGCCATTAAGGACTTATCACATTGGATATTCTAACTTGAAACTGTGAAATCTGTCAAATAATAACCCATATCGAAATCACCTCTCCTTTTCCGGTAATTGATATCACAGCAGGGTCAAAATTCTATATAATGAGCTGATGGTAATGATGGTATGTATTCTGGTACGCTCCCCTCCATATGTTGCCAGTGTTATGGTATGGATATGCCATATGGATATGCTCGTCGGAAGGTGAGAAGATACACTTTCATGGCTCCATCATTTAGGCGTAAAGGCAAGATGGCCAGAAGTCCTGTCTTGATTTCCCTCCCATATTCAAAGCAGCCAGCAGTATGGCAGTTACCAAGGAAATCTGCCTCCTTCTCTTTTCTTGATTGTTTTGTCCTTTTTTTTGTTGTTGTAAGTGTTGCATTTTGACACGCTCTGTCCCACAGACTTCTGGGTAATCATCTCAGCTAGGCCTGGTTTTGCGCGTCGAGAGTGGCGGCGGCGGCGGCGGAATGTGCTGCGGGGAGGCGGCGCCCCAGCGGGAGGGGGCAGCGGGGGCTTATTTACCCGCCCCGCATGCTTCGCCAGCCCCCGCCGCTTTAAACAGCCACGCCACACTGATATGCAGCTCTGAAATGGAGACAATTATCTATTTAGCTATTACAAGACATGCATTACAAACCAGAGGGAGAGAGAGAGAGAGAGAGAGAGAGAGAGAGAGAGAGAGAGAGAGAGAGAGAGAG
>NC_085002.1:10948783-10963783 GCF_963854185.1 Sardina pilchardus | reverse complement strand
CGCATATAGCTGTACGTTTTGGGGCCCCTTCCACCCCCCAACGGCCGTGAAATATTTTGTCTGAGGGCATTTATTGCGTACTAAAAAAAGTAATTTCTTTATATCAGCATCGAGCTGAAAATTGCTATGTATTAGTATTAGGGGTTTGTAAGCTTCTAATTCCATGGCATTTACAGCTGGCTGTGTTTCCATGCATTTGTAACACTTTGATTCTTGAGAGTTGCCTTAATCGCTTTTGCCCAGTGCAGAACATAATAAACAACTTGCTGCTCGCGCTTAAGTGCCGCACAGGGGAGATTGCTAACAAGAAAGTTAAACGTTTCTGCCACCAGCACTTTTGTCACCGCGATTTTCATGCACTGTAACTCCCGTAGTATATGCGCTCTTTCTTTCTCTCTCCCTCTCTCTCGCTCCCTTTCTCTCTCCCTCTCTCTCTCTTTTATTCCCCCTCTCCTCTCAACCTAAGCACTGCTTGCCATGAAACGCATGGGGTGGGACAACTGCTGTGGGCTTCCGTTGCCTCCTTCTTGATTTATGTATACAACCCCCCCCCCCCCATACACACACACACCCTCCACACACACATGCACACACACCCACACACACCCTCCACACACACATACACACACACACACACACACCCCTTTACAAAACAACAAAATCCATGTTTGGTTTACGATGCCATCGGCTAAAGCAAGCCTCCCAGGAGTGTGCCACCCAGGCGGCTATCGGCCGGGGAGATCTCGATCAGAGGTTACGCAGCGAGCTCCTGCACTAAGCCCTCTCACCTGGCCCCGTCCCCCCTGGCTTATCTGATGGCAGATGCAGGCTGAGAGTCTGAGAGGACACACACACACACACACACACACACACACACACACACACACACACACACTCACCCCAACAACAACACAGGGCCTCCCCTCGCATCTTCCACACCTCTATAGCATCCATTCAGCTTTATGATGTCATCTTTAAGGAGCGATATGTCCCATTAATCTTTAGTCAGATTGTATACTAGTTTTGATTCACAATGATTTTATCAGTAATGGGCAAGCAAAGCTACAAGTTGCTCTATTAAAGGAGAAATCTGAATTTTTCATACAGATCTCTGTTTTTTGAGGTCACGGAGTACTGCTCATATGGGGAAAACCCCCCAAAACAATGGCTAAAGCAGTCAAGAACATGCCCCCAGAGTGTAGCACTGTAGCTGCCTGGAAGCTCTAACTGTCGAGCTAGGCAAGACTGATTGTTTTGGGGGGATTTTCCTACCGACAGTACTCAGTGACCTCGAGAAATGGAGATCTACTGTACATGAAAAATCGCCAGATTTCTCCATTCATGGAGTAGCTTGTAGCTTAGCTTGCCCATCACTGGATTTTGTTATATTCGTCCTACCGTTTTTCTTGCACATCTTCAGCATATAGCTGTAATAGTTCTGTCAGTCTTGAACGGGGCTTTAATTTTCTGTTGAATTAAGTATTCTAGCCTTTAACACCCTTTTGCATGTAATCCTTTTGTCTGGGATATGTCTGTGTGTGTGTGTGTGTGTGTGTGCGAGGGTGTGTGTGTGTGTGTGTGTGTGTGTGTGTGTGTGTGTGTGCGTGCGCGTGTGTGTTGGTGTGTGTGTGTGTGTGTGGCTGTTTGACTGTCAGAGAGGCCAAGTGACAGAGCGTTGGGTTTGATTGACAAGGGTGCCAGCTTGAGGACTGTTGTACCAGCCAGCAGGCATGTCAGCTAGAATGAAGGAGAGAAAGCTGTCAGTGGCACAAACCACAGTTCAGAGTGGGGTTGGATGTCTGACACTGTGCAAGGCCTGGATTATTCAAAAGGCAAACACTGAATATGGGCAGTGGCTTAAAGTGTCAGAGTAGTTCTAGATACATGCATGTGTGCTCGTCTTTTGCTTTCTACATTTCAGAGACAATACAGAAGCACATTTAACATGGCACTGTGATGACAGAGCTCAAGAATTCAAAAGAGGCAAAGGACACTTTTGTTTCTCGACTGTACTTTCTTACTTTCTTTTGTTTTCTCCACATTTTGATGTGAGTGGAAAATAGTCAGAGAGCCCAAATAATAAACCGTTGTATAGCAATTAGGCTCTGAGTTTATTTTTACATATTTGACGTTTGCGGAATTCTCGTCATGGTCAATATCATTTTGGCAGTGCTTTTGCCTCGCCATTTATTTGAGGAAACAAATCCCTTTTACGGACGAAACACCTGGTGAGGCTACTTAATGGAATGGGCTTTAGCGTTATGTAAATAAACAGCTCGCATTTTTAGACCTGAGAGCTTCAGCGGGAGCGGATATTGGTGGTGGAGGGGGTGTGGGGATGTGTGTGTGTGTGTGTGTGTGTGTGTGTGTGTGTGTGTGTGTGTGTGTGTGTGTGTGTGTGTGTGTGTGTGTGTGTGTGTGTGTGTGTGTGTGTGTGTGTGTGTGTGTGTGTGTGTGTGTGTGTGTGTGTGTGTGTGTGTGTGTGTGTGTGTGTGTGTGTGTGTGTGTGTGTGTGTGTGTGTGTGTGTGTCTGGTTGGGTGGGGGGGATGTGGCTGGTTTGGGGCACTCTCTGCTGCATGAGGACAGTGAGAGTTTCTCACATAGATGACGTACATTTAGTTTATTTTTTAAAAATGGAGATTCGTACACTCTTGAGAGGGGTGAAGTTAAACTTTTATTCTTCCTTGGCTTGTATAATCGATCAGGAGACAAAGGTGAGTTGTGAATCGCTCAGTTAATGCTTAACTTCTGTAAGGGTAGTTTATGACTGTTTAAATTAATTTATTTTCGGTCTTGACAAGGTGATGTCAAAGAATGCAGATAGACCTTTTCCCTTGAGCATATGGAGGCCTAGATGATAAAATATGTTTCGAGCTCTCCGTGACTACTGGGGAGTTGGGAATGGTAAATCATAATAATAGTTGCTTCACTGAGGTGATTATGCCTCAGCATACACCGTCCAGGAGCAGATAGAAACAAGAAGACGCTCTCCGAAAAATCCAAACAACACCTGAAGAAGTGAAAAAAAACAACAAAAAAAACAGACACCGTATACCAGTCACCACAGCATGCCATGTCTAACATTTCTTGGTATTTCTTCGCGTCACATTATTATCAAGAAATGAGAGAGTGATGAGAGTCCCCCTACTTAGCCAGGCAGTAGGACCTTGGACATGTTTTTATTATTGAACGGTGGAGTTGGCCAGCTACACGGCTCCCATCGTCTGTCCCCTCAGAAACACTTCATTCATCGCAGATCACCGAGTCCCTCCCGGATCGCTTCCTTTAGGCTCGTTCACACCAAGAACGATAACGATAACGATAACTATAAACAAATATCGCTCTCGTTAATATGAATGACAACGTTCACACCTAAACTATAACGATAACGACATGAAGAACGATATCGTTGTTGATCACTTTCAGAGCGATTTTGAGAACGATAAAAAGCTAACAGCCAATCAGAACCCATAATATTATAGCCATCACATTCATTAACATGAGGAGAGACACTTCTTATCGTTGGCCAGTGTGGACGCTTTTATCGTTATGGTTATAGTTATCGTTATCGTTATCGTTCTTGGTGTGAATGCTCCTTTTCTTTCGGAGTCGGCTAATGAATTCGACTGCTAAAATATTTGAAATCTTGAATTATCGTTGGGCAGATAAAAGATGCACACAAAGTTGAACTGAGACTGTCTACTAAAAGGGGGCTAGAAAAGGGCATGTCTTTGTTTTTGACCGTGAGTTTATTTTAAGTATCGGGGAACGAGCTCAAAAAAGAACAAGTATTTTGAAGGTCTGTTTATTTACTGCAAGTTTGTGCCGATTCTTGGCTCCTCGTGTTGTTTTGCGTAAACAGTCTCTCTCTGTATCTCTCTCTCTCTCCCTCCTTTAACTCCCTCTCTTTCTTTTACCCCCTCATACCTCTCTCTTTCTCTTTCTCTCTCTCTCTCTCTCTTTCTCTTTCTCTCTCTCGCCCTCCTGCTCTGCTTACGGGAGTGAAAAAAAAAGAGAACGGCGAGCTGTACAGAGGGCCGAAAACAGGAATGACAAACACCATTAGCTGAAAAATTTCCATTTCATTGCAACTATGTTATTGTTTACTTTACCATACACGTCCTAATATGGTTACCTCCCCGTGAAAGCTGCCCAGGCCAGAGTGGAGTGGAGACGAGAGGCCCCACTAAGGGAACAGCTTTTAACTGCCACTTAGACAATAAGAAACAAATGCCACGGCTTTGTAAAAAGGCCCCAGTGTTCTGAGCAGCCAGGGCCTGGCGAGCGCCATTCTGCCTGCTCCTGCTGGAGCCCTGTGCGCGGTATTCAGACAGCCGTTTTACCGCCCGAGTTCTGTGTGTCATATCTGTCTTTTCATTTCTCTATCTTTCTCTCTCTCTCTCTCTCTTTTTTGTGCTCTCTCTCTCTTTCTCTCTCTCTCTCTCTTTCCCCCTCTCTCCCCCTCTCTCTCTCTCTCTCATTCTCTTGCGCTTTCTCTTTGTGTGTGTACTGTTCTCTGTTGTGTGATGTGAAAAACAGAAGGATTGAAAGCACTCTCGGTTCTGTGTCTGGCGTGCTCTTGATGTGTATTTGTCTCGCGTGGTGTTTGTGTCTGCGGCCACACGCTCCGTCACTCTCCGTGTTTGTCAGGCTGTCGCTCTCTCTCTCTCTATCTCTATCTCTCTTTCTCTCTCTCTTTTTCTCTCTGTGTCTGCCTCTCTGTCTCACTTCTTCCTCTTTTTCTTTTGTGTGTCTCTTGTGTGCTCCTTCCTGTTGTCTCCCTTCTCCTTTGCCACACACAAACACTCTCCCCTCCATCTCTATCAATCAATCTGTGTGGGTGTGTTTGTTTATGTGTGTGTGTGTGTGTGTGTGTGTGTGTGTGTGTGTGTGTGTTATATGTGTGTGTGTGTGTGTGTGTGTGTGTGTGTCCGTCCAGGTTTGTGTGCGTGTGTGTGTGTGTGTGTGTGTGGGCATGGTTGGATGGGTGTAGGGGGTTGTTTGGTGAGCTGTCTGTCAGCCTTGTTTAGTGCTTAGTGACACTAAATGGGGCCTGTGTATGTGTGTGTGTGTGTGTGTGTGGACTGCTTTATAAGACATACGTAACCTGGCTCTGCCCTCTGAACCTGGACCACCTTTGGGAAGTCCACTCACACACTCTCCCTGTCTGTTCCACTGCAGTAGTGCAATTAGTGCCTCAACTGACAAAAGGTGATGTTTTTAAGTAGAGCTTCCCCCCCCCCCATTTTTTTTATTCTTTTTTTATCGTATCATGGTGTATTTAAATAGAGATTTATAACACATATACTGAACTGGATTAATTGGATTCTTTCTATTTTGAATTACACACATATGTGTGTATATGTTTTTTGCATCTTGCATCTTGAACTGTGCTTGTGTTTGGATGATGATGAGGAGGTGTCGACAGGACTAGCCTCACCCCCATCCCAAAATCCTCATGTGCACGCTGAGTGCCCTTTCCCGATCTTCCTGAGAGCGACCTTTGAACCTTGGGAATGCGGAAGGTCAACTCTCATGTGTTTATGCCTGGGTCAAGATAGCAGAGAAAGATGGCTTAGCCTAATAGATACAGTTTTATAATTATAATACATGTGGATCTGGATACATCTGCTTAAATTTCGGCAATTTGCTGTCTGGCAGGTTCAGTGCTTTTTTAAATGCCAATAAAGTCTAAACAAGCCCAATGTTAGTGAATGAGATGATTGTCTCAGATTGATCTGTAGACTACACACACGTAGAATCAATCTTGGCCTTTTTATTGCAGTGAAACAATGTTATTCTAGCATGTAAACCTCACACACCTGCTCGCAATCATTCAGTTCGCTTCTTAATGATGTTTAGGTGCTCTCATCTTACATTTAAATAGTGATGACCCCCCCCCACACACACACACACTCACACACTCACACACCCTGTCACTTAGGCCAAAGAGCTTGATTGCCGTGCCTTGGTGTGATTGTGATAACAAGACATGGTGTGAGTGGGTGGCATATCAGTGCTTGGGTTACAGCGCTGAACTGCTGGAGGCTGTGAGGGTTTGGAAGTGAAGTGTGGTTAAGGCACTGGGCCAGGGCTCTTGCTCCTGACATAACGTATGGGTGTGTGCGGTATCTCATATCTTATTGAATCAAGTCATGACGCTGTGTTGTAGGTTACACTCACCGTAGAGTTATTGTAGACATCTTGTCTTGGCATTATGCGAGCATTCTTTTGTGACACAGTGAATTGAATGATGAGACTTACACCGAGAAATATAATAAGTAAAAAAAAAAAAGAACCTGACCTGGCCCTCGTTATGCGAGGCATCAGATGTCTTTTGTGTGTGATTATGGCAACTCTCATTTCTGGCATAGAAACGAATTGTGAAAAACAGTTTAGGAAACCGTGAAAGTAGGCTAGATTTATTTTTTTTATACCTTGTGGTTGTTGATGCTTGTGGTGGTGGAACTACACGGTTCCCTTCCCTA
Source organism: Sardina pilchardus (assembly GCF_963854185.1). Taxonomy (NCBI): domain Eukaryota; kingdom Metazoa; phylum Chordata; class Actinopteri; order Clupeiformes; family Clupeidae; genus Sardina; species Sardina pilchardus. The sequence continues at coordinate 10,957,294 of NC_085002.1, read as the reverse complement.
TCTGTAGTTAATGAACTTTGGTTGTTTGCTGACTTCAAGGTCAATTTCTGCAAATGGCAGCAGCGCGGTGTGGTTGTAAACATATTTACTGCCTGGCGTGTGTAAACACTGTAAATGTGTACAGGTGGACAGCCCATACAGGCTCAGTCCCTGTTCTTTGTTGTGTCCCTTGTGGCACATGGTGCACAGTTCCCCTGTACACAGACACGTGTGTGTGTGTGTGTGTGTGTGTGTGTGTGTCTATGCCTGTTTCTGCTGTATGTCCGTCTCTGTGTGTGTGTATATGTGTGTGTGCGCGCGTGCATATACTTGCACTCAAGCAGCGTCGTATCACAGCTCATGATGATATCCCGACAGCAAGGGAATAGGCGAAGGACTCGGGAAAATGAAAGGCAGCCCAAGCTCACGCGGGCAGGAATGCATGGCAAAGCAACGCCAGCACCGGTGGCATTAAATATGAATTAATGGAATGTTGCTCAGCCTCATCACAGGGTGTAGTGTACTGTTCAAAAAAAGAAGGAGAAAGAAGAAAGAAAAGAAATTTATGTTGCCGGCTACCGGCCGTGAAGGTGCATTTGGACTCGGTATCCCTTTAATTAGAAGTGAGATATTAGCATTTCATAGGGATTTGCGCCGGGAGAGAGAGGGAGAGAGAGGTGGAAAGAGAGAGAGAGAGATGGAGAGAGGGGGGGTTGGGCGGTTGGGGGGTGGGGGGTGCAGAGAGCAGTGCTTTCATTAGCTGGCCCCTCTGCATGTAATGAGCGTGGTCATTAGCTGATGGAGTGGATTTGCCCTCGCTCTACCTTGAAAGGCACGTCATTTACATACTTCTTAGGACCGCTGCCTTTTAATGGATTCCTCAATGAATGAAATAATAATAATAATAGAAATAATAAAAGGCCACATCTATTTTTTTTTTCTTCACAAAAAAATGGTGAAGAGTTTGTGTACATCAGTGTGCCATTTTTTTTTAGTATGCTGGTGTGTGTGTGATGGGGGGGCAACAAAAGGACAAAAGGAGTCAAATTAAACCGAGAGGATGGAGAGAGAGCGAGAGAGAAGAGGTGAGGGGATCTTTAATGTTGAAAACTTAAGGCCTTAGATATCTCTCTGAGAGGCATGTAGTGCACCATAAATCCAGAATTAAATCCATAATGGGTGACGGGCAGGAATAAAAGCACGGGATCAAACAGGGGAAATATGGCAATGGCGGCTGACTTTTGCCTCCAGACATGGACACATAAATAAAGTGTGTGTGATTAGGAATGGGGAGGGGGGGGGGCAGAGTGGGGTACAGCGTTGTGGAGGTTACCACGCTGAGGAGGAGGGGGCTTTTAAACCCCCCCACCCACCACACACACACACACACACACACACACACACACTGAGGCCAAGCCACCGTGGGACAGGCGAGGGCTACCACGTCTGATCTAATGCACCGAAACGGTGGAGGTGGGTTTTTTATCCCCCAAAATAAAAAGGCAAGTTTTTAAGCCCTCAGCCACTTCTCTCGTCTGTCTGTCTGTCTGTCTGTCTCCCTCCACCACCCTCCTCTCTTGCTCTTCTTTCCCTCGCTCTTCTCCTCCTCTGTTGCTCCCCTTCTCTCTCTCTCTCTCTCTCTCTCTCTCTGAATCAGGCGTGAAGTGATTAGTGCGTTATTGATGAGCTCCCAAAGTGGCAAGTGTGGGAAATTGCATCTTTGATCACAGAGAGTTTGGGAAATGTAACGTGAGTGTGCCGAGCGAAACTGCCAGGTAAAGCCTTACCACCCCCCTCCCCCCCCACCCCATACACCCACACACACACACACACACACACACACACACACACACACACACACACACACACACACACACACACACACACACACACACACACACACACAGTCACACACACACACCACTCACCCCCCGGATCCACCCAGCACCCCCTCCCTGTGCACGCCCCACACAAGCCGACCTGTCGCGGGGGACAGGGATGTGCCTTCCCCTCTCTAAACCACATATTTGTTTTGGATGCTTCTCATCGGAGTCTACATGGTGATTACAGCTGTTCATTAACAAAATTGGGTATTTGTTTTAAACTTTAACCAATCACTTTGATATGCTAATTAGGGTGTAATTTAATTTGAGCCCCATAATGATGATGCTGTTATTATGGACATAAATGATGCAGTTAGGCAGAAAGTAATCTCATTTGCATACTGTACATGCCAGTAAATTAAGCGCTTTGCCTGTGCTGCTTCGCCTCTCATTTTCCACTTCTGTACACACTGGCTCACGCTCGGCTCCTCTCTCTTTCTCTTTCTCTTTCTCCTTCTCTCGCTCTCTCTTTCACTACCTCCCTCTCTCCATCTCTCTATTCCACTTGCTTCCTCCCTCTCCTGCTCTCTCTCTCACACTCTCTACCTTCCTCTCTCTCTACCTCTCTCTCTCTCTCTCCCTCTCTCTTTCAACCCCATGCCTAATGGCAGGCCAGGCCTTTTGATGTGGAGAGCCTGCTTCCACACTTAGAATCAGCAATTCACAATATGTAGCGTATGAAGAGCCTCATTATCCCGCTAAGTGTTTCTTTAAGAACTGGGGGATTAATAAGGGGAGGTGTTGTTTTTTAAAGTTACCCGCTTGTGATGTTGGGCATGTACAAATACTCCATGTTTTCTTTTAAGGATGCACAGCTTTTCTTTCTTTTGTGTGTGTGTGTGTGTGTGTGTGTCTCTCTCTGTGTGTGTGTGTGTTTGTGTTGGGTCATTTGACATCCTTCCTGTTGAAACATGGCACATGAAAGGAGTTTTTTTGGCGGTGCCGTTGCCTGAGCGCTTTTCTCTTTCTTTCCCTCTCTCTCTCTCTCCCTCCGTGTCTCTCTCTCTCTCCCTCTCTCCCTCCGTGTCTCTCTCTCTCTCCCTCTCTCCGTCGTGCACTGCGCGCGGTGTGTGTGTGTGTGTGTGTGTGTGCTGTGATGGCCGGTGCTGTCGCGGGGCTGCTCCTTTTGTGTTGAGACGTGATTAATGGTGACAGGATGCTTGGGGTGCATATGTTCACTCCACTTTTGCTTTACCTCGTCACGGTGATGGAGCCGACCCCTGAATGCATCCGCGCCGCATTGTAACCGCCGCGTCCTCGCACCCCCGCAGTCTGACGTCGTTAAGCAATTTTGTTCACCAAATCGCTTGTGAAGGCCGCAAAATATTTCCCCCCAAAAGTCCCCCCCCTCGCTCGCTACCTTTTGAGTTGAATCAAATGGTGTCTGTGGTTTATTTGCGGGAAATATGAAGACACTGAAAGGGTTATTGTGAACACCAAGGTCCTTGAATGATTACAGAGAGGTCTGGGCATTGCAGAATTCAACTTCAAGTATTATAAACTTTTTTTTTTTACCCCAGTCCCTTTCTTTTGTCTTTCTCTTTTAAAAGTGTGTCCAGCCCTCACAAGACAGCCCTTTGTGTTTTAAAGGAGAAATGTAGAGGGTGTGTGTGAGTGTGTGAGTGTATGTGTGTGTGTGTGTGTGTGTGTGTGAGAGAGTGTAAGCGTGTGTGTGCGTGCATGGGGGGTGTGGGGGGGTATTTTATGGACTTAACACTGACAATACAATTGCCCTTCAGCGAGAATGCGTTTCCATTTTGCACCATAAAGAATATTATTTTTTTGCCAGCCAATTTTCTCTGTTCGTCTCTAATTGGCTACATAAATCTCGGCCGCGGAGGGTGAGGAATGTTGCGGTGTCATAGACAGTAATCCTCACCCTTATTTACCAATTCATTAAGATTCATTGATGCAGGATCGGTGAGGGGAAATGACAGCATAAATCAGAGCCCAGCCATAATGACCGTAATCAGTGGGGAATTGCACAAAATGTCATGATGAACTATGTCCTTGTGTTCGTGCCACTGTACATTGTCATTGCGCTGCTTTATGGGCGAGACGCATCCTCCTGACATGGGCTGTATTTAACCAAAAAGAGTTGTTAAAACTGGGCTTCCATTAAAGCGCCGGAGATTCACACAAGGTCTTTCGCTGTTTAGCCCCGTGCCCTTTACCTTCAGTTTAACTGCTTAATGGAAGACGCACACCCCTCGTTTTTAACCCACCATTGCCCCTCTCTCTCTCTTCTTCTCTCCCCATCTCTCTCTCATTTCCCCCCTGTCTCTCTTTCTTTCTCTCTCTCTCTCTCTCTCTCTCTCTCTCTCTCTCTCTCTCTCTCTCTCTCTCTCTCTCTCTCTCTCTCTCTCTCTCTCGCTGCCATGTCTGAGCTTTTAAAATAATGACATGCTTCCTAGGCACAAAACACGGCTGCATAGCTGGGGAAGGCCACCCAGAGAGGATGTGGAAGTGAGGTCAAAAGGCATGCGTGTTCACATGCCCTCCCAAAGCATGCGCCCTATACCCACCCAGAACATATCCTCCCTGTCCACTTCCTGGTTGGACACAGGCGGCTCAGGCAACCTGTCCAGCAGGGTGGTCACATGCTTTGAAGTTCAGTTTTCAGCAGTTTTGTCTTTAACAGTGAGGCTACATTGTGTAGATGGCCTCTTTGTGTGTTTCATTGTTGTTCTCACTGCTTATTGTACGAGCACACATTTAAACTAGAAAAAAAACAAATCTGTTTGCTGGAATCAGACTACTTCATGATGAATGAAGTACGTAAGCTACATATGACGGGTACAGTTCAGCATCCCAGCCTTGCACTGGTTCCAGAAGTATATTTATAGTTGTGGTTTTCTGTTCTGCTTTGACAGATAAGAACAGCAAAATGGCTGCCAGAGCGGGCTGGTACGTGAAGTCGTGTTGCATTTGTCAGGTTTCTTTATGTCTCAGCTACAGTCAAGGTTTGCTTTCACTGGCAACACCCAGACAAGTGTGGCAATAGACCCGGCGTTAAATATTAAATGTCTCACAATTTGACCGGGAGATAAACTATTGGAAAGGGAAAAGGCTAGGTTGCCGCATTTCCATGGCATTATTTGTGTATGAAGGTTAATGATTGCATCTGGCAATCAATAGCTCAACTTTATCTGAGTGAAACCGACTCCAGACGCATTGAAAGGCACCTGCTGTGCTTTGTGCGGGACAGTAAGGCCCCCTTGACTCCGTTTAGCGATTGAACAATGCTCAGGGAAACAAGGAGGCTATTGAGTGACACTGCGGTTGCAGGTTAAGGTAGCGCAGAGGTCACGCTCCACTTTACTTCACCGTGCCGAGAGACCGACACACAAACAGCGCGATGAGCCCTGAGAAAAAAAAGAAAGAACACAGAAATGATAAAAACACACACCGCTCGCACCCTTCACACGTTCGTTTTAGTCTGGTATTATTAGTTGAGGAAGTGGGGACAAGAATGACATCCACTGGCGCGCTCATCTCCCGCTAACGCATTCCCGCTGTGTTGCGAAGAAGCTGGGAGCTCGTCGCTGATGTCAATCAAGCGCCATGATTAGACACTGTTGCCGTGCTTCCTCAGTGACACCAGGGAGACGCGTTTTGTGAGATGCATGGTGGTGCATCACCAGTCGTACGCAACTGGGTGAGTTTTACCCCCCCACGGACGGCCTCTCTAATAATCCGGTCCTCCCATGATTTGGACCTCGGCTCGGTTAATTAGATAGGTCGCGGAGGCTAACTCTCCCCTTTTCCCCAGGAAAATGCCTCCCGACACGTCTCCCCTGCTCAGCCGTCCGCGTTTCACACGCCCCTGGGAACGCTCGGCGCATGAATTCCAGTAACAATGATTAAAAATATATGACACACTTTTAAATAATGTTAAAACAATAAGCGCTTTTTCGGCTGCTCCCATAGGACGCGGGAGATTGAAGTCTGTGTTTTTCTTTGACTGCGTCTGTTTGACAGGTTTAATTTGTAAGATGAGCTTCAGGGTACCACAGACCGGCTTTCCCACCGCAAGTTCTGGTCAGGCAGAGGCCTCGTGCGTCTCACCGCCTGTTGTTTTTTCTTCCTCCCCCGCCCCTCCCCATCTATGTCTCTCTCTCTCTCTTTTTTTCTCTCTCTCTCTCTCTCTCCATCTACTTCTCTCTCTCACTCTCTCTCCCCGTCTACTTTTCTCCCTTTCTCTCTATCTCTCTCTTTCTTCTTTCTCTCCCATTTTTATTCTCTGTCTCCTACTCTGTCTCTTTCTCTACCTCTCTCTCGGATTGTTTCCATCTCCCACTCCCCCGCTCTCACTGTGTATCTCGCTGTGTGCAGTTAATCAGTGCGAAACACATACGAACATGGGATATCAAAGCCAATCGGAGGAGAGCGGCTAAAGGAATGTGCGGTGAACCACTCACCAAAAACGTCTGTGTGAGAGAAGAATGATGTGTGTGTGTGTGTGTGTGTGTGTGTATGTATGAGAGAGAGTGAGAGAGAGAGAGTGAGTGAGGAATGACGCATGTGTATGTGTGTGTGTGTGTGTGTGTGCATGTGTGTCTGTGTGTGTGTGTGTGTGTGTGTGTGTGTGTGTGTGTGTGTGTGTCTATGTGTGTGTGTGTGGAATGGTCACCATCCTGGCCCTGTAGCTCAGCCCATGCTCCAGCAGCACTGTACACTGTACTCCATAGGCCTCCGCTTTATTTACTCCTTCACTCTTTTAACTGCGGCGCTAAAAATGGCCGAGGCCCACCTCACTTCCTCCATTCCTACCCTCCCTGATTGTCTGAGCACAGCAGGCTCATCCGCGCGCTGGCAGGGGCTTGTGGGCGACGAAGACAAACAGCTTTGTACATCATCAAAGAATTATCTATCTATTTAGCCTCCCCACCGGAGTAGTCTGCCCCCGAATCTCCGGCTCATATTGTTCATTTCTTTGCGCTTGTTGTGTGGTAATGGGTTCATATTTATACGAATCATCATTGACTGCATTATGCTATTGTCCTGGCAGCTCCCCTCTCCTCTCTGCCTTTGCCTGCAGATGCCTTGGTAATACATTTGAATCTAGATTTCACGCTTGAGGATCCTATTACATTCCTCTCAATGTGTCGTAAACACGTGTTTGGTCTCTTAGATCATGCCCCCCCCCAATCCCAGCATCATGACCACCCCCCCCACTTCCCCTCTTCCGCCCCGTCTTGTGAGGCAGGGGTAAATGGATTTGAGGTGCTAAATGAAATGAGTGTGAAACACAGTTGAAGGAGGAAGTGTTCCCTCATTCTGCGCATCCACCTTGGCAGATGGCATGAGATTGACATGAAAAATTCATGCCCAGGAAGATTACCAGCCTTTGGCGCTATCACGGTCGTCTGTTGTCTGTCTTCATTCTTTTCTGTTTTTATTTTGTATGTGTGTGTGTGTGTGTGTGTGTGTGTGTGTGTGTGTGTGTGTGTGTGTGTGTGTGTGTGTGAATATATGTGGTAAACAATGACTTTACTCACTTTGCCCGTGACTTCATTTCATCCAAATCTGTGATGAGCATTGGTCTGGTCCATAGACACAGTAGTGATACCTTTTAGTGACCGGTAGACCATTGATGAGCAAAGGAGAAAAAAGGACTGGAGGTCTCATGTTTTTCCACCTGGCTTGGATTCTTGGGCTATGAATCACTCTCGGTTACGTCATGATGGTTCCTCTTATTTATTTCTGTCTGTTCACAGCAGGCTTAATGAGAAGAACCATATTTCACGAGAATGTGAAGGCTGTTTTCCCCTTCCGTGTATGATTTAGGAAAAAAAGAAATGCCACGATAATGCATGGACATCGTTTGTTGTTTGCAAGGGCCAAGTTACTGAATGATTGACCTAGCTAATGTTTAACGTGGTTTACAAGGTTCTAGCCATTGTGTTGGTAAGACGTGCCTCCATATGCCCTAGCAGCCAACGTTAACACAGCGAGGCTTTCAGCTGGCTTCTGAGAACTGGGGCTCGGGCGGTCGGGGGGAGAAATCGCTCGCAAGCAGCACCAGCAACCCCACCCCCCACCCCCCCACACACACACACACCCCTCGTCCACCCTCCATCCAGGCCTCCCTGACCTCCCTCCCCATCATGTCAACACACACACACACACACACAACCCCCTTCAGTCCTGTTCACATTCTGTGAGGTCGGTCAGCAGCTGCTCTGCGCCACCACCCCTAATTCTTCTTCAAATGTCAGGAGGATGACTGTTTGTTTGTCTTGAGTTCTCCCCGGCTGTTTATTCTCCCCGCCGTGCATTTGCATCGACCTTGATTCCCTGAGCCTGCCCCCCCCTCCCAGTCACCCCACCCCCCCTCCGCCACGTCTCCTCCCCCCACACCCCTCCCTCGCTCTGTGTTTACATTAAGGCCTGCCCTCGGTGTCACCTAGGAAATCTGTTGATCATTCCACCTGGTTAATGTTAAATTGGTCCTGCAAGAAGATGTGTTTGTTCATAAACAGAAAGCCCCCGCTCCCCTTGTGTACTGTAGCCATGGCAGCAATCAGTTATTAAACAAATAGCCGCTTTGTTTGTCGGTGCCGGTGGCCGGTTGGCCCTACAAGGACTGGAAGGGAACTTTTTTTGTGGGAGAAACAGGGGTGGGGGGGATAAGAAGGGAGGGGGG
>NC_085002.1:10921283-10943783 GCF_963854185.1 Sardina pilchardus | reverse complement strand
AGCAGGCGATATTCGTGTGTGTGTTTGTGTAAGTGCGTCTGTGTGTGTGTGTGTGTGTGTGTGTGTGTGTGCCTCGCTGTCAGTGCGCCAGCAAACAAGAACCAGACGGGGCACCTAGAGAAAGATGGAAAAAAGGGTGTTCTGGAGGAGGAGGAGGAGGGGGAGGGAAAAAAAAAACGTGAAAGAGTGTGGGAAGGAAGTGACACATGTTTACAGTTTGGCCCCCGTTGCCTCGCACGGCCATCTCCGCTCACTTGTTTTAACAGCTGCTTTTTAATTTCTCTCCCATCTCTCTCTCTCTCTCTCTTTCTCTCTCTCTCTCACTCGCTCTATCACTCACTCTCTCTCTTTCTCTCTCTGTGTCCCTCACTCTCTCTCTCTGTCACTCACATTCTCTCTCTCTCTCTCTCTCTCTCTCTCTCTCTCTCTCCGTCGTCACTCTCTCAGGTTTTTAAGTCATGATGCAAGAATCTGGGACGGAGGCGACGAGCAACGGTCCCGCCAGTCAGAACGGAGTGGCCGCAGAGGCCGGCGTGAGGGACGTCCGCTCCAAGAGTGCCACGCCCTCCGTTGACATCACCGCCGCTGACCTCGTGAACCTCCAGCAGCAGCAGGTAGGGCCCCCCCCGACTTCATCATGCCTCGTCCTCTCCTCACCTCTCTCCCCCCCCCCCCCCCTCCCCCGCGCACCTGTCTTTATTAACCCACGTCAACAGCTCCCCAAATTCCCCCTTTCGCCCGCAAAGTGCCTGTAAATATTTCATCAAGCCAAAGTACATAAACACATTATTATTATTATTTATGTATATTGCGGGGCATTTTTGAATTTTTAAACAGGTCGAAGTGCTCTTCCTGTGATTTGTGTGTGTGTATGCGTATGTGTGTGTATGTGTGTGTGTGTGTGTGTGTGTGTGTGTGTGTGTGTGTGTGTGTGTATATGTGTTTGGTTTGGGGGATGTGTTTATCCTTGCATGCAGCATCTGCATTTCGGTGAAATATTTATGCCGGCGTGCCCGGGCCATCTCCTGGTAGCGGAGCGCACAGGTGCCATCCGATCGCGGGGACAGTTGTGGGGCGCGCCGCGCCCGCCGTCCCGTCAGCGGCTTCTCCCGGCTGGTTGTAAACACGCCTGGCACTCAGCGCTAATGCCCGCTGCCGCGCCCCCCCCCCCCCACACACTCGCTGATGTGCGGTGAATCGCGTCGGCGCTTATTACTTCCCGAACGCCGCCGCAACATTTTCAGCGTGGCGCGCGGCGAGACAAACAGACAAGCTCTTTCTGTTGGTGTCAGTGTTATGTGTGGCCCGCGCGACAGCCGCGCCGAAGGAAGCGGCCCTGAAAAGATCACAGTGTCGCGTGCTATCTGCGGCCTGCCCCACTGATTGGGGAGGGCTTGTTGTCAGGGATGCTTTAGGAACGAGGCGCTGTGTGTGTGTGTGTGCGCGTGTGTGTGTGTGGTTTGTGCCTCTCTCTCTTTACCTCTCTATCTCTCTCTCACACACACACACAGACACACTCTATGGCCGTCTGTTGTTTTCTGCTGCGCTGTCTTTGATGGAGGCTGACTGGCTAGTAAAGTGCCTAGAGCACATGGCTGCATCACAGCATTTCATTCAATGGACTGATACAAAAAATACTGTGTGGTGTGTGTGTGTGTGCGTGTGTGCGTGTGTGCGTGTGTGCGTGTGTGCGTGTGTGCGTGTGTGTGTATATATATATATATATATATATATATATATACGCAATGGGAAAGAATTGCAATGTGATTCTGGAAAAGTACTTCTCTGCTACGTGAGCTACTGGTGTGTTATGGAAACCATGTCTCCCACTGTTCCAAGGAAATGATTTAGCCTCTGATGAAATGCATAAAATAAAATTTTTATTTGAGACCCCATTCAAGGTTTGAAAGAGACAGAGGGGAGGGAAAAAAAGCGACAGAGGCAGCAGTTGTGTTTTGATGTTGGCTCTCCTTCACCTCCTGAACAATAAATGTTCTGGTGCGAACCAGAGGTTATTTCACCACAAATGGGCCTGGACAAACATTGGCCATGGCCAACTTCCTCCGATGGCTTTTAAAAGGCACGGTTTAATGGAACACCGCAAGGTACAGTAAGTGTGACCGTGTGTGGACCGCCATGGTGTCATCACCACCCTGCCGGCCGGGCTGTGCCCCCCCACGCCCCCCGCCCTCAGACCCCCACTCCCATGCCCCCCCCGCCCCTGTCCATCAAGACCCATTCTCTGCCAGTGCCCCAGTCAGCTCAAAATGAGCATGTCGTCAGTGAGAAAATCACAGCCATACTGAATTCATTACCGCAGTAGTCACACAAAACCGTGGATAAAATTTCAATAACTGCGGGCCACAGTTGAGTAAACAGTTGCACTGAAACTTAATTCCTGTTGACTTTTCCTTCATTCTTTGCCAGGGGCACATTCTGATTCGCTCTGCAAAGACAACAGGGGTTACAACTTTGATGAATGTGAGGCAGAGGAGAGAGAGAGGGAGACAGAGAGAGTGGGTGAAAAAAAATGGAGGAAGGAGGGAGGAGAGAGACAGAGAGAGTGAGAGATAGAGAGACAGAGAGAGAGAGAGAGAGTGAAAGCATTCTATCACATTACGGATGGTCACTCGACACCAAAGAAGGGGGAAAAAAGGAAAGGAATCTTCCTGAATTTGCCCGGCTGAACAGGATGGAATATAACATTTTCAGAAAGGCACCAGCTCACGGTTTTTAACCCCTTTTGTTCCCCCCGGATCCTGCGAGACTTTCTTGGGTAGCTTTCGCACAGAGTCTTCCCTTTCTCAGGCACGGCCCTGTCGTGCCTTTGAAATGGCATTGGTGGCAGCATAAATAGGCGGATCCATTTCCCTTTATGGTAAACGATCCCCATCATGGGAGCAATGGGGGAGAGTTTGGCTGTAAAACATGCGCAGTGCTCTTATTGACCCAGAGCTCCTGACATTATGAGGCAACCTCAGAAAACACTCCCCGTGCCGTTTCATGCAGTCCACACACACTGGGCACACACACGTCAGCAATTTGCCCACTCGCTCATCATCGACTTCCATTAGCCCCACTGTTTTTCCCGCTAATAGATGTCCTTCAACCGCTAAACCAGTGCATCTGCAGCAGTGCAAAGAACCCTTTATTTATTTATTTTATTTTATTTATTTATTTTTGTTCATTTCCTTTTCAGCCCCTTTTTTCTTAAAACTCAAAAAGCTATTTTTTCTCATGCACAGCTCAATTTAGTCTTTGCTCTACCCCCAATTTAGAGATGTATGAGGCCCCTTTGAATCGGTGAAAAACAACAACCCTTGTGCTGGCATATCATCCATTCTGATTAAGGGACATAACTATGAAAGACAGTGCTCGTTAATAAGGACGCCGGCTAAAATAATTGTAATCCGTCTGATCATCTTGATGCTGACAGGGGAATTCATCTTCGGGACTAGTCAGATTTGGGGGAAGTAGACCATAAGCTTGATTTAAACATCTCAATTAGCAAGTCAAATACTGCCGCTCCACTACCCAGGTGGGGGGAAGACAACAGAACCGACGGGTAGAAGAATGCCCACTCCAATGCATCCTTTTGAAGTCGCCACATAAGGGTTTTTTCTTTTTTTCTTCTTGCCTCAATCAAGTGGTTGTTTTTGAAGGCAATCTTGTGTGTTCAGGTTAATTCACCGCATATCACACAGATCGTGTTGATGATTTATGTTGAAAGCGTCAGCAGCAGACTGCACCAGTCATTTGGAGAGTACATGTGGCGGCTTTAGAAAGTACATGACGCATTGTGTTCCAATTTCAGAACGTGGTTAGAACACTGTGTGTGTGTGTGTGTGAGTGTGTGTGTGTGTGTGTGTGTGTGTGTGTGTGTGTGTGTGTGTGTGTGTGTGTGTGTGTGTGTGTGTGTGTGTCTCTCTGTGTGTGTGTGTGTGTGTGTGTGTGTGTGTGTGTGTGTGTCAGGGGCACAGTGCCAGAGAAGGGGTTTCCCCGGCCGTCCAACAACACGTGTACCTCTGGCGTGGGCCATCATAGCCCTGCTGTGACGTGCGCGGAGGGGCTCCTCTCTCCTCTCACGACCTTGTGACACAAGACACGAGACACACCCGCAGAGAAACGCTCACTGTGGGAGTCGAGGACTCCTGTGTGTGCAGTGTGTGTGCTCATTATGGCGCAGTTCCTGGAAGGTCGCTGGACTTCCCTCACAGCAGCCGATGACCACTCTCCTCTCCACTCCCAACCCTAAGGGCCGGGTGCGAGATGTGGTTTTCAGTAGATCTTCGCGCTGAGGAAGTGAAGACAGTGGATGAGATTAGGGGAAGCTTTGTGTGCAGAGACAAACCAAAAAAAGCGAGCGAGAGTGTTTGTGGCTTTGCTCAATGTTTTTGTTTTGTTTGTTGTTGACGTGACAACAGAATGCAATGTCCAGGACCTTGGCTAATAACAACCGTGGAGAGATCCTTAGCAACAAGCATTTTTTCCCCCTCTGCTAATGTTTCATCATTTCCCTGCCCCATGTATATTTGATTTCCCTAAGAGTATAATTTGTGTTGATTCACTGAGTGATTAAGTCTGCGCATTTTCAATCTCTTGCATGTTTAAACGAGCAATCATTGACTGCTAGTTGTGGCTTGATTGCCAGGGCTTGGCTTCAAACGATATTACAGAGCTGTATTAAATATTAATGCTCTGTCTCATGTAAGTGTCCTTTTAATCAACATTGAGGGTTCCTAAAATATCATAGTTATTCCCTCTCTGTCCATTGCACTCCCACATATTCCAACTGTATCATCAGGAAATAAAAAAAATAAAAAAATAAAAAACACAACAGTGATGAATAATTGGTTTTCTTTCATTGGCCACCAATCCATTCCAGACTTCTTTGTCAGACCGGCACTTTAAAGCTTTGTTACAAATCGGCAGATAAGACGAACCAATTACGGGGGTTCGCCCTGCCACATCCTGGGCCTCTGCCCGCCTGACTGACTGACTGGCGCGGGCCATCGGAGCCAGGCTGGCGTGTGCAGCGCTGGGCACAGTGGCTGGCGTGCGTTCGCACGGTAGGCTTGCTGAGCAGGCACAGGGTGTGTGGGGCTGGCGTGCATTATGCAGAATGCAGCACCTCTCCTGGTAGAGGCTGGGGAGGAGGGAGACATGCACAAGAGTTCTGCTAGTGCTGTGCCAGTGGATCTGTGTGTGTGTGTGTGTGTGTGTGTGTGTGTGTGTGTGTGTGTGTGTAAGCATGTGTGTGTGTGTGTGTGTGTGTGTGTGTGTGTGTGTGTGTGTGTAAGCATGTGTGTGTCTGTGTGGGTGGATTTGTGTGTGGGTGCTACGTGTCAACCATGCTAACCCTAACACACACACACACACACACACACACACACACACACACACACACACACGCGCGTGCGCGCACACACACACACACACACACACACACACACGCGCGTGCGCGCACACACACACACACACACACACACACACACACACACACACACACACACAGAGTTACACATACAAACTCACACTCCCATTTTAGCACATGCTCCACTGGCCTGCTCAGAAACCAGTGTGTACACAACACGCTGTCAGTCAACCATTTCAGCCACTGTGGTCAGCCCAATGCAGACACGGCCATGTGTGTAATACTGTGGTAATTGCGAGTTTTAGCATCACTGTGATTGTGCTTCACCTGGTGGGTGGTGTGAGCTTGCATGTCTGTATGGTGACTGGGGTCCAGTGGCCTTGTGCATGTATGTGTGTGTGTGTGTGTGTGTGTGTGTGTGTGTGTGGTTGGTTCTGTTGGTCCGAGACTGGATGATTGCGTAAAGTAAGATGCTCACTCTAGGCAGAATTTGGACCTGCCTCTATCCGATGTTATTGCACGCTCGAGTTGTGCGCTTTGAATTCCCAGAACAGGGTGAAGCTTCTTCTTCTTTTTTTTTCCCGAAGTGAGGATGCAACCGGTGAAGAAGCAGTGAGTCATCCCGATGTGAGCGAGAAATCATTTTCGAGAACACACACGCACATGCACGCACAAGCACACACACACACACACACACACACACACACACACACACACACACACACACACACACACACACACACACACACACACACACACACTCATGCATCCATGCTCTTCATCTTCAGCTCCCCTCCTTCTCCAGGTGCTCTGGTATCTGCTTGTAGAGAGCTAATGTGGTTAAATTGGACTGCAGAGAGAGGGGTCTGAAAACTTATTGAAAAATCTTGAAGGGGCGGATAAGATCAGTGTATTTTGACACCTCATATTGCCCCAAATTGCTTTATTGCTAAAATGATAGTGCTCGTCCAATTTAAATAATTGTATGGAATCCCTCGCAGAACAGTTTAATTATGTTATCACACAACTTGCAACATCTGTCTTTATCCTGGAACAGATGACAGATTTATTACGAGGGTGAATTTCTTTGGTGGATGTGGCAATTGATGTGTGATCTGATTAATAATCTTACAGATGGAGATGAAAATTGAACATTAATGGGCTTGTATGTAGCAAACGAAAGGAAAAATAATGACAAAGAATGGGAGAAAAAGGGAGAAAAAAAAACAGCAATGTTTTTAATTTCATCCTCATAGATATCCGGGGCCCTTACAATTGAACTTTATTGCTTTTCAGAGTTAATTGTTACAGGCAATATTTCTCTTCCAACAAAAGAATACTTGTGTGTGCAGGTATCACTTATTCTCTGGCTATTTTTCCTCCTCTCATCTCCTGCTTTGATAGTCAGGGGAGGGGAGCCCATCATCGCAGCATATCGCTTTTCTGTCAGGGCTCGGAGTTTCACAACGGTCAGACGATCCCTCTGACCAGAAAAAAAAAATAACAGAAAAAGAAAGTGAGAAAAAAATAGAAGGGGAAAGAAGAAGCGTTTCATTGTTGATTCCGCCGGGTCCGCTCCCCGAAGCACGCACACGAGGCACACGCAACCCTTCGCCGCGCCTCTGCCCCAGCCTTTAACTGTTTACTGATTCATGGGTTAACATCCTGTTTACACCCTCCTCCTCCTCCTCCTTTCACCCCTTGCATGTGGGCAGAGGTGGTGGAGAGGGGTGGAGGAGGAGGAGGAGGAGGAGGAGGGGCTGGCAGGGCAAAGGGATCTTCAGACGGAGTTGTTTGACAGTGAGGTAATCAGAGAGGCTCTTCCCTCCACCCTCCACCCCACACACACACACACACACACACACATAGCCTCCACCCCACACACACATAGCCTCCACCCCCTCCTCCGTGCCCCAACAGGAATGAGTACTGTATGTGTGTGTGTGTGTGTGTGTGTGTGTGTGTGTGTGTGCTGGGTGGGGAAGATGGTGTGCAGGGAGCTCAGTTGGGCTCTGCTCCTCTGCTGCTCTCCTCTCAGCTCGGTCGGCCCGCCTCGGCCAGATGAAAGAGACGCGCCTGATAATGGATTTCAGGTCAAACGGTCACCGCGTGGAAAAAGAAGAGTAGTGTGTGTGTGTGTGTGTGTGTGTGTGTGTGTGTGTGTGTGTGTGTGTGTGTGTGTGTGTGTGTGTGGTAATGGAGTGTTGTAGATGGCCCATTGTTCTGCATCCCATATTTACCGTGGATGATGTAAGGCTGTTTTTTTTTTTTACTACTTCTTTTTTAGTGTGTGTGTGTGTGTGTGTGTGTGTGTGTGTGTGTGTGTGTGTGTGTGTGTGTGTGTGTGTTGCTATTCGGGGATCTGAGCCCCAGTGGGCGCCCTATGTAAATGATTCCCCCTGCATGCTGGTATCATTAGGAAGCGTGAAGTGGCTCTCATTGTGCTGTGGCCGGATGCTCTTTGATGCCCGCGCGTCTGTACCCACCCGCCTGCCCGCTCGCCCGCTCCCCTGCCCGCCTGAGCGCTGCGGAGGGAACTCTACACTGGGGAGCAGGTGTCTGGAGCAGCTGGCACGGGTGGGACCAGAACCAGGGGCAGGGGCAGGACCAAGGGCTGGGGTGGGCAGGGGTAGGGTGGGGTGGGGTGGGGTGAGGTGGAGGTGGAGGTGGAGAGGGATGATAAGAGACTGGGCCCCATGTTGCCTCAGCATTATGTGTGGCTTAGCTTGAGGCTCCTGCAGGCAGTAGGATTTGGATGAATGCGTTGTCAGTTAGTGGTCTTCTATGCCACAGACACACATTCTCTCTCTCTCTTTCTCTCTCTCTCTCTCTCTCTCTCTCTCTCTCTCTTTCTCTCTCTTTATATCTGTTTCTATCTCAAAGATACATACTTATCAAAGCACTCTGTTTCTTCGTCATACATACTTGCTCTCCTCTCTCTCTCTGTCGCTCCTCCTCTTTTAATCACACATGCACACACTCCTGTCATGCACATGTTCTCTCCCCCCTTCTCAGACGCATACACACAGGACTGTTTTCTGTCTCTGTTTCTCTCTCTCCCCCCCTTCTCAGAGGCATACACACAGGACTGTTTTCTTTCTTTCTTTCTCTCCCTCTTTCTCTCTCTCTGTCTCTTTCTCTTCCTCTCCCTCTAAGAAGCATACACACAGAACTGTTTCTCTCTCTCTCTCTCTCTCTCTCTTTCTCTCTCCCTCTCTCTCTCTGTCTCCCACACATACATACACAAACACTTATTCTGGGCTGTACACTTGTTCTTTTGCACGCATACAAAAGCACACATATTCACGGTTGTTTTGTTTTCAGGGTTGGGCAGCTTGTATGTTTAACATTATAAACAAGCAGACATCATTTCTTTTTTCCCAAGTGCCCCAGGAGGCCCCAGCTATGACTCAGGCTAATGGCAATTGTCAAAACATTTAAACAGATTTAAAAAGGCGCTCCACACTGGTTTGGAATGTTTACATATTGTTGAATAATAATCATGCCTTTTTAGGAGATGCGCCGCGCTCTCAGATTGGCCAATTTGACCCAATTTATTAGGAATGAAGTTAAGGATGCACAGTTCTCTCTTGGGACCGCGTGGAAGCACAGGGGCTTATACATTTTTAATGAGAGTTCTACTTTAAAAACTTCATAGAATTAATATGTATCAGGAAAAGTATTTTTCCTCCACTCAAAACTTCTGGGTAATTAATATTCATAGACTGCGCTTGTTAACACCCCCAATGCAAGCGCTATGTAGATCCAATTAACATAGAATGGGCCCCAAGGAATTGGCCAGATAAGGGTTAAACGAGCCGGTGAAATTGAAACTGGGACTCTCTCCCATTAAAACACTTATTTGTTTCAATAAAGCCCTAATCCGTGTAGCGGGCTCTCCAGTCAGATTAAGGCGTGTATGCAGGGGGGCCTCTCTAGAGGCCTGGTCCGGAGGTGTGGATGCTAACTGAGAAAGCATGCCCTGTGTGTGTGTGTGTGTGTGTGTGTGTGTGTGTGTGTGTGTGTTTGGGAGAGAAGTGTTGGCGGGGGGTGCGGGTAGAGGGGCGGGGGGGTGGGGTGGATGTGGGGGTGTGAGTTTGCAGTGGCAGCTAATGCAGAAATGCTGTAGCGGAGCTTCCGTTTTATTTCTTATTCATGACCGGCACGCCGGGCCGCCCGATCCCCAGACGTCAACGTTCATTCAGGAGCGCCGGGATCAGAGCTCCACACACGGCTCCGGACGGCAGGCAGGGCACACGCGGGCATCCGGAGACTAAACAGCCATTTATCGGCGCCGCTAAAGGGCTCGGCGGGTGTCGTGGGGGTGCAGGGGGGGGGGCACACTAAACAACAACACTGACCAACCCACCCCCATCTGGATACCACAGGTTTGTTAGCATGCTAGCGTAGCTCCCCCAAGCCCCTTGAGAGCAGCTTGTGCATGCTGTGTCTCCTATGCATGCCGTGGCTGGGCTCCGAGCAGAGCTGAGCGCACACGTTATCTGAGTCCCACCGCTCCCCCACTGCTACTGGGAGGAGCACAGTAAATATTTGACGGCAGGTAATTGTATCCTGGTGACCATTATTCCAATGGCCTGTTTGTGTCTGCGCCTGGTTGTTTAGTTCATTGTGTTTAACAGCACAGTAATGCATCCTCTGAAGTTTTCATGTTAATACAGAACAGGTGCTGTTTGACATCTAACTGTCAGTTACACCGGCTGCGGGTCCATTTTATGACTGCTTTTAGTGAAGTCAGAATACATCAGGGTAAATATCTCTATAAACAGAATGCAAGCCATTGATGTAGAAATGTTGGGGAAAAAGGGCCAGCCTCATATGTACTTCAGTCGTTTGACTTGGTTTTCCATCACAGCGTGTCGTGATTAATAATGACCTCTGCTGTGAAGAGAGGCACCCTGCGCTCTATTTTAAAGAGAGATGTGTGTGTGTGTGTGTGTGTGTGTGTGCGTGTGTGTGGGTGGGGCGGCTGGTGGTGGGGGCCCCGGTGGTGGTGGTGGCCATTGAGTTGTTGTGTACCATTTAGAGAATGATGCTCGACGGCGGCGGCGGCGGCCATGACGGGCGAGATGTGCGGCCATAAATAAAAGCGCGCCGGCAGCCGAGCCTCCCCTGACTGACGGCTGCCATAAATACCGGCGGCCAACAGCCTCCCCGCCTGCCACCGATCCCCCCGCCCGCCATCCGTCATTCCACACACATATAAATAAATAACCAAAACAAAATATGTAGGAAAAGGTGCCGGCGCAAAGAAAAAAAAAGAACGAGCAAATGTGATGTATTATTTACATGGACAATGCAAAAACAAATGTTTTGTGGCATGGGTGGAGGCAGGGGAACAACCAGCCTCTACCACTGATATCCACCCCCCCCACCCCCCCCAACTACCCAACATAACCCCCCCCCCCCCACCCCCGGCTGGGAACACAAGGCTGCGTGTTGCCGCCTCGCTGTGGGCTTCAGTGCTGTGTTGTTATTTGGTTGTTTACAATCTCTGACATGATGTAATAGGATGGCTGTGGAAGCACTAGCCAGCAAATGGCACAGAAAATAAGACAGGCCTTTATGCCTTTTCCACCCCCCACCCCGCAGCCCTTCTCTACTTCCCCTGCCTACTCCCTCTCTCTCTCTCTCTCTCTCTCTCTCTCTCTCTCTCTCTCTCTCTCTCTCTCTCTCTCTCTCTCTCTCTCTCTCTCTCTCTCTCTCTCTCTCTCTCTCTCTCTCTCTCCTCCCTCGGTCTCTCTCTCTCTCTCCCCATGCTCTCTTGAATGGGAAAATATGTTCTTATGTTCTGCATTTCACCAAAGGAACATGAGCCTTGAATATAAGTAACTGGTTTTTGCATTAGGTGCTCCCTGGAGATGGGTCGTAGTGGGGGGGGGTAGGGGGTGGGGGGATATCAGCCCCCCGCGTGAAATGCGAATGTGAAATCTAGCAGAAAGAAATATTTATGACCATTTTCTGCTTGATTAGAGCTGGATGACATGCGTTAGGATAGAGGGGACCGGACAAAGGCAGAGCGCAGCTCCGGGGTGAATGTGTACAGAAAAAAAAGAGAAAGACAGAGTTGTTTAGGGAGAGAGAGAGAGAGAGAGAGAGAGAGAGAGGGGAAGCATATGGACACTAGCACCACAGCCTCTGAGCTGTGAGCCACACAGGCATGAGCAGCCGCGTGCAGAGGGCCGGGGGGTTGCCGAGGGAGACGAGAGCATCACCTGACGCAGCGCTACAGGTAAAGCCCCACCTGGACCGTCATCTGCACCACCCACCCATCCACCCACCTAGACACGCGCCGTTTAATGGACGCACAGATTAGCGCTTGTCATGCAACATCAATACGCACGGGATCCAGTGGTGTAGGCTAGCCGCGTGTGTTGGAGGGCCTAGTCGATGCTTTGTGGTGTTAACATGTCGGGCGGTCTATTCACGCTGGAAATGACACATGCCACACTGTGCTGTGCTCTGCTGTGCTGCGCTGTGCTGTGCTGTGCTCCAGGTGTTGCATGTTTGCATGTGTGCATGTATGCACACAATGCAAATGTGCACTTCCTGACTCTATTATTCTTTATGGGTGTGGAGATGTGTGTGTGTGTGTGTGTGTGTGTGTGTGTGTGTGTGTGTGTGTGTGTGTGTGTGTGTGTGTGTGTGTGTGTGTGTGTATCTGTGTCAAAGAGAAGCAGAGAAGAGAAACAAAAGACAGCAAGGGAGAGGGTGATTTCCCTGATGTCGGTACGGATCGACATAACTTCCTGTCAATATCTCGCCCTGTTACAATATCTCCCCCCTATCGCCGAGCAGCAGCATTATCGTCATCTAACACGGCGCTTATTTATGTTGTTTTGTTGGCCGTCAAAAAAAAAAAAGGAGCCGTAATTATGGCAGCATGCGACAGCACTAATCCAGGCAGTGATACGCCAGGATCAGCGATAACATTTGTAAATAATCTCTTAATTATACCATTAATTCCATTGTTGTTTCCTGCATATGCGAGGCATCATTACCAACGCTCTGGGTGCCTGTAGAACGTGGCGTAGAAGTCCTCAGACCCTGGGACTCGAGCGGGTTCCTACTCGCCGCCTCGTCAAAGAGTTGTACAAAATTGAGAGTATGATTAATTTTTCAATTTCTCTCTGCGGATATCTAATAATTGTGCCCACAGATAGCCGTGGGCCTTATTAAACATTAAAATGCAAAAAAGAAGAAGAAGAGAAGAGAGAGAGGGGGAGAAGAGCGAGAGGGAGAAAGAGAAAGAGAGAGAGAGAGAGAGAGGGAGAGAGAGAGAGAGAGAGGGAGAGAGAAAGTTTGAATCAGAGAGATGGTATTTTGGATTGAATAATGTAAAATAACTGTAGGGCAACAGAGGAGAAGCGCACCACTCAAGGTTTATTCTTCAAATGTTTTACACCACCATGGGTGCTCTTAATTAGCGTCTCCTCTATCTGCCTACTTGGCATCTATTTATTTACCCTCACGCCTGCATGCTAATCATGTAGGGTTTCAAAACGTGCGCGCATGTCAGTAGGTTTTCTTCCCTCGCTTGCTCTGGCGCTCGCTATCCATGCGATGTTAAATAGCCTGTCTGCAGTGTGCTTAATTGCTGTTTGCTTTAGGTGGTTTTTGCGGTAGATGGCGGTTTGTCTTGTCTTGCCGTTCGATTTTTGTTTTTGTTTTAAAGCGTAATTTTTGGTTGCAATTCTGTACCTGGGTTTTTTTTCACACCTGGCTTGTTAGGCGAGGGCCGTTCAGTCACGGCGTAATCGTAATGAAATGATGATTAGATAACGTATCGGATTTATGAGGCTGGTACAAGCGCGCCCTAGACCTTCTTCATCAGTCCGCCCCCCTCCTCCTTCGTCTGCTGCTCTCTGCCAGGGCACACTGTCCCTTTAAGAGATGCCTTCTATGGAGAAGACTCTTCACCTGGAGCGCTCTCTCTCTCTCTCTCTCTCTCTCTCTCTCTCTTGCTTTCTCTCTCTCTCTCTCTCTCCCTCGTCTCTGCGCTGTCTTTATCACTTTGCTCACTTCCACATAATATCATCTTCATCGGAGATTGCCGTGGCACAGGGGAGCGGCGCTTGTTGATCAAATCTGGCTCTGGATGGCACCTCTCCCTCTCGCCCGCCCCCTTCTCTCTCTCTACCCTCTCTCCCTCTCTCTCTCCGTCTCTCTCTCTGTCTGTCAGAGCAGAAGGAGAGAGAGAGAGAGAGAGAGAGTGTGTGAGGGTGAAGGGAGCATAGAGCAGGCGATGTGCCTGGAATGCTTGGCCCCCAGTCGGCCCGGGCCCCCGTCGCTGATTGATTGATTCTGCCTGTCACCGGACAAGATAAGCGCATCAGTAAATACTGTTGTACTCCGTAGCCGCTCACTCACACACATACACACATACACACATACACACATACACACACACACACACGGCCTCCCGACACGATCACAAACCCAGGGCACGCAGCTCGGCACGCAGGCAAAGAAGCATGCTGGGAACCCGGCGAGAGAGAGGCAGAGGCGTTTCAGAGGGGAGGGAGGTGTGTGTGTCAGAGAGAGAAGGAGAGAAAGAGAGAGTGAAAAAGGGAAAGCGAGAGAGTGAAGAAGAGAGAGAGAGAGAGAGAAGGGGTACGTTGGCTCGACCCCTGTGGTGTTTATGGAGTCCCGTCATCCCCACCCCCCGATCCCGTATCTCCATGTGAGAGCGCGCTGGGTTCTGAATAAACACATTAAACGCGCCGTGTCTTAAACAGGCTCCTAATGCCAGGCCTCGGGGGCACCGCCGCTCAGCTCAGCCATGCTCCTTTTGTCTGTCTGTCTCCACGCCATGAGAGATGTCAACGTTTACCTCCAGCAGGCTGCCTGACACACACACACACACACACGCACACGCACACACACACACACGCACACACATGCTTGCGTACTCGCATACCTGTTCGGTGGTGCAACTCGCTCCTTTGTTCTCCCTCCCAGGGATCGCTCTGTCTCTCGAGTGCGTCAGAGTAAATGTGCTCCCCTAAGTTGCAAATTGTCTCCCGTAAAGAGCTTCTCCTCCAGGTGAGCGTTAGAAGAGAGAGAGAGAGCTCCCTCTCTTTTCTCTCCTCCTTCTTCTCTGCCTTTTCATCCTCCTCTTTAAAGCTCTTAAAGAAGAAACCGAGAGCTCGGTTAAAAACAATAAATGGCTTTCCTTATCTTGTTAATGAAATCAAGGCAGACAGGCTGGTGGGGAGTTATTTATGGGTGATCTAAGGTGGTGAAAAGAGATTTTAGGAGAGGAGAGGGGGTGGGGGGTAGGGGGTGGGGGAGGCTAGAAATGGACCCACATCTCACGTTACCAGGAGAAAGACAAGAGTGGGGGGTGGAGGGGGGGTGGGGGGGGGTGGAGGTGGACGGCAGTGTAATGGTGAGACGAGCGGTGGCGTGGCTTTAATGTAAAAGTGTCAAGAGATGCGTCTGGAAGTAGGGAGAGAGAGGGGGAGAGTCCTGCCCAGGAGCTGGGCCAAATTGGAAAAAGGTACCGCTGGGACTCCCAGAGTGAGGCTGGCGTGGGGGGGGGGGGGGGGGGGGGGGGCAAGGGGGGCGAGGGGGGCGAGGGGGGCGATGGGGGTCTGGACGCTGCCGCAGGGACCGCACTGGGCCCAACGGGCCGCTAGATTATCAGCCTCCCCGCAGGAGCCACAGGGGGCTCCAGGCAGTTTGCACATGGAGAACACTGCTGACCCCCCCCCCCCCACACACACACTCGCTCACACTCACACTCGCACACACACACACACACACACACACACACATACACACACACACTCTCTCTCTCTCTCTCTTACTTAACCCTCGGCGGCTAAAGAAGAGATTTCTGCACAAGAAAGACAGTGTCCTCTCTCGTTCAGCCTCTCTCTCAATTAGACGGAGGTGCAGCGCTGTGCTGCGCTGTGACAGAATCAATGGCGTGTCACGGCCCATCCTCACGGGGAGCAGCAGCTGGTGGTGGCGTCTCCAGCCGCACTCTAGACGCTCTTTAAGTCTGCCTATGCAAATTCCCTTTGACATCCTCCACCCCCCCCCCCCCCCCACACACACACACACCCACCTACCTACCATCCAACCCAGCCCAGCCAAGCCCAGCCCAGCCCAAGCCTTCCCCTTAAAAAAGCACAACAGTGGAGAAAATCAAGAAGAGAAAAAAAGAAGATGAGAGAGAGAGGGTGTGTGAGAGAGAGAGAGAGAGAGAAAGGAGGAGAAAAACTCCACTTGCTCGGTATTTAACCGCTATAGGGATGGGTCAGGGGGCGATGATGTCATCACAGAGTCGTGAAAGCCTGAAGGAGGAAGGGTGGTGTGTGTGTGTGTGTGTGCGTGTGTGAGCATGTGTGTGTGTGCATGCGGCTCCAGAGGCAGGGCACGGCCAGAGCCACCCGCGGCGGGGAGTCCTCTGCGTATCCCACGCTCCTCGGCGGGAGGGGATGGGATCACGTCCTGCCAGGTGGGGCTTCGTCGTTCCGCTCAGTTGCCACGGAGACAGCCCGAAAGCGTAAACGCACCAGAACATTCAAAGTTTACAAAAAAACGAGCGTGTTTGTGTTTTCTCGCGTTGGTGTATGGGTGTACTTGTGTGTGGTAATCCCTGTGTGTCTGTGACCGCTCTCTGTGTGTGTGTGTTTGTGTGTGTGTGGGGGGGTGTGTGTTTCTGTGTATGTGTGGGTGTGTGTTTCTGTGTTTCTGTCTGTTTTAAACCACCTGATCTGCAGCCAGAAAGCGTTCTTTTTTTTTGCCCCATATTTCTAACAGATGTCAAGGAGGAGACGAGAGGCCTGGTGTGAGCCCGCAATCAAAATAATTATCCTTACAGCTGCATGTTTATAAAGTGTTTATGTGATATTCCACATGGAGTCTAACCGAGGGAGCTTTCATGTGTTAAACACACGGAGATGCCCATCTATCATCAAACACGTCCTCAGCAGGCTTTGCACCATTTGTTATTTTTGCCGTTAAGTAGTCTCATTTATAAGTGCTTGGGTAGCATGATGGGCCGAGGAAGCTGATTTATTTTATCTCTGAGGGTTTTTCTTTTTGTTTTTTGTCTTTTTTTTTTGCAGAGGAGGTTAACACAGTGCTGTCTCTTCATGTAATGGGGTGTGTGTGTGTGTGTGTTGTAATTCAGTGTCTTGTTGTCGAGGAACCAGCGTTTTGTTCCGGTGTCAGTAGGTTGATGAGCTGTGCTGTGTACATACATGTGGGTACGTGTGTGTGCGTGTGCGTGTGCGTGTGTGTGTGTGTGTGGGGGGGGGGGATGGGGGGCACAGGGAGACTTCACCTGGCAGGTATGAATCATGGCGATGCTGTAGCACCAGAGGGTGTGTCCTCTCTGTTTGAGGGGTTAAACGGTTACTGTGGAGACGCTTTGCTGCCTCAACTTGCCTCTCCACTGAAACGCTGATACCTTGGCCTCCTTCTGCCTACCGTTTTGGTGTCTGTGATATATAGATGCATGTATTCGCTCACTTCATTCATTCCTTATTCCCTCATTCATTTGTTCATTCGTTCATTCGTTCTTTCGTTCACTCATTCCTTATGTCTTCATTCCTTCATTCATTCATCTGCCAGACTGAAAGCAGGCTCATTGGAGAGGGCTGCATTTGAAGCTCCTCACCAATTCAGTCTGAGTGATGTGTTCACTCAACATGCATGTTCAAGTCAAGTCAAGTCAAGTGCTTTTATTTGCGCTGTTAAGTATTTATTACATGCAATTAAATGAAACAGAGGTGCTTTGTTAGGTTAGTTAGGTTAGGTTAAAACAAACATTAAGTTACTGTAGGTTAAAACAAACATTCATAATTATGATAGTGCCTTACAAAATACTATTATAACGATCATATATATGGGATGGTATCTATAGAAACCTATAAATACCTCAAATTCTAATTTCTTCAGGCCATGACACTGAGTCCAGATTGTCCAGATCCTGATTGTGTGTGTGTGTGTGTGTGTGCTTGCGTGCCTGCGTGCGTGCGTGTGTGTGTGCGTGCGTGCATACGTGCGTGTGTATGTGTCTGTGTATGTGTGTGTGTGTCTGTGTGTGTGTCTGTGCATTCGTTTTGAACTTTTTTTATGAGACCAGTGAGTTGAATTTGCATTATAGATCAAAGAGCAGGGCTATGGTGTGCCGTGCATTTGTTTTCTTCTGTGCGCTGGTGATCCTATCTAGGGCAGACGAGACTCCCTGGGCCTCCCTGCTTTCATTTAGATCCTGTCCCTCCACACACCCACTCCTGTAGATTGTGAGGCCAGGCAAGTCCCCAATGTATGGAGGAGCAAATGAGTACGCATGGGGAAAAAACAGGTAATTATGTTAATCCCACAAATGAATGACCCACTGGCCTCTTATTGTAATTGATTTAATGGAGGCGAATCATATTTATTAGTCTTTTGATATGTTTTTCTATTACATTTTTTGATGTGGCTTAATTGGGTTTTATTTAACAGCGGTGGCCTATAGATGCCAAGAATATTTAATAAGAAGAGACGTTTTTCTTTTTTTTTTCTTTTTTTCGGCGAGGCAGACTGGGTCGGGCTGTGATTGAGGCTGTGGCCTACAGTCTGTGTTCCTGTGTGTGTGTGTGTGTGTGTGTGTGAGAGAGAGAGAGAGAGAGAGAGAGAGACGGCGCCTGTCCCCACAAAAGTGTCCTTCCGGTCTCTCAATTTTACACCTAATCAGCAAAAATAAAAAACGTAGTAGGCAACCTTGTGTGTGCGTGTGTGTGTGCGTGTGTGTGTGCAAGCGTGTATGTGTGAGTGAGTGGGGGGTGATTATTGGTAATAAATACTTTTTTATACATACTTATTATAGAGGCAGTTTTCTTGCTCAGTTAATGAGAGTAATTTGATTTGCTTGAGAGATTACAGTTCCCGAAGAATTAATGTGGCAATCCCATTCCAAGATTTAAAGAGATCGGAGATTGTTCACAGGTCGTGTGCTGCTAGATGCTCTTCTCTCTGTCTCTCTCTCTCTCTCTCTCTTGCTCTCTCTCTCTCACACACACACACACTCTCTCTCTCTCTGCCCCCCCTTTCTCTCTCTCTCTCTCTCTCTCTCTCTCTCTCTCTCACACACACACACACATAGCAAGCTAATGGGGGTGAACTGCAGTCTGTCATCTCCTTGCATTCTCTGCTCTATAGCCGGCGTGCCCTTGGTTCCTGCAGAGCTTGTTGTTTAAGGCACTTTTATATCTGCGCCTCACTTTTGATCTGGCTCATTCACTGCAATGGGCATAGTTCTCATGGAAATGGAGGCGATGGTAAATAAGGTGCGGCTCTGTGTGTGTGTGTGTGTGTGTGTGTGTGTGTGTGTGTGTGTGTGCAAGTGAATGCTTGTTACTTGGTGTGTGTGTGTGTGTGTGTGCACGCGCGCAAGTGAAAGCTTGTGACCTGGTGTGTGTGTGTGTGTGTGTGTGTGTGTGTGTGTGTGTGTGTCTGAGTGTGTATAAAAAAGGCCATTACGTTCTGATTGTAACCTATAATGCCACATCCCCCCATTGATGTCTGTCCATGTGCTCTGAAATGCCATGCCAATTTTAGGCCGGCTGATAAAAATCCCCATTTTACAGGACAATGACCTCCATTTACATTGCCTCATGTATCTACAGTACCTTCTTTCAGAGGCATATTAGGTGTTTGTTATTGGAATAGTCCTTTGTCACCGGATCTTGGGAGGGGGAGAGTGTTTTCCTCTGGTGTAGGCGAGTGCCGGCTCGTTCCCACAGTCACTGGCGGGTTTTTTTAATATTTTCGTCACATGTTTGTGTAAGCCCGTTAAGCTCGGCGCATAGCTTCATTTGCCTTGTGATCATCCTCTGCCTCGACGTTTATTGAAGCTTGCAGCTTGGGAGGTGTCGCGGGCAGGCAGTGTGCCCGAGGTGGCTCTCGCAGATTGACGACGTCCAATTCTGGCCACGCACAGCCCACCACCAGCATTCTCCCCACTCCACCACACACACACACACACACACACACACACGTACGCACACACACATACACACCAACGTGCATGCTAATTACTTGGCCAATGTTTGCTAAGCAACCTCTTACACTTACGAGGCTTTTCCGATGACGTTGCTTCTGTGACGCCTGTCCAAAGCATGGCACTATCCTAAAACACACACACACAGATGCTGACACAACGCACAGTTTTGTCTAGGAGTCAGAAGAAGATTATTTTCATTTCAAGTAATCTAAACCCGGCACACCACGTCACCCACACATCTCTCCATCCTCAAGAGATACTTTTTTTTCTCTCCTCCTCTCCTGTCTTCTCTTTGGACCCCCCCCCCCCCCCCCCCCACACACACACACACACACACCACTCCCCCACTCCCCACACACACACACACCACTCCCCCCACCCCCGAACACGCCGTGAAGCTTTCAGTTCACTTGATTGGAGATGGGACCGGCCTCAGCTTTGAGATCCCAGGCAGTTTATGACAAAAGCAATTTCTTTCTTTTTTTCACCCCCCTTTTTCTTGTTTTTTTCCCTCTCTTCTCTTCTCTGTCTTTCTCGCCTGCTCTCTCTCTCTCTCTCTCTCTCTCTCTCTCTCTCACTCTTTCTCTCTTTCTCTCTTTCTCTGCCCGGCTCAGTGGGATCATATTACCCAACTTGGAATGACTTCAGCAGAAGCTGTTATATTCCCATGGAGCGACTTCTCCACTGCAACTCAATCCAGAGCCATGGCCAATTGGGCTGGCCGTGATTTATCGAAAATGTTCTCTCCCTGAGCTCACGCACAGAAACGCATACATGCCCGAGCACACACACACACACACTGTCCCCTTTTTGTCACACACACACACACACACACACACACACACACACACACACACACACACACACAGACGCACACTGTCACTAATTGCATCTCTTAATGTTTCATACACTCACTATGGGGTCCACAAATAAAGCAAAGCAAATCATGTTGTGTTGATGTTCAATCGTGCAGCCTTTAGTTTATATAGAGGTTCCCTCGCTACGAGTCCCATGTTGACCGACTTTGACAAAGTATGTGGCCACCATGGGAAGATGACAACATGGGACCTGCTCTCAGAATGATATCAGTGAACCCTGATCACGGAATCTAAACCCAATTCTATCCCACTGAGTTCCGCTCTCCCAACTGGAAGCCCAACCACAGTATATGGAGGGGTTGGGGGGGCAAAAGCCCTTCTGCTAATATAATGGCTCTCCTGCAACAAAACCGCTTTGATCGAACATTTGCTGTTGTCATAAAGAGGTCATTGAAAAGATCAAGTCCTCAAAGCACAGAAGAGTCAGTGTAGAGATTTTTTTTTTTCCGAGTGCCTTCCAAGGCCTTAGTTTTTTTTGTTTTTTTTTTAAAGAAAGAAAAAAAAAGAAGAGAAAAAAACTGAGAAAACACATGTGCAGTGTGTGTACTTTCAGTAGCAGCGGCTCAAGGAGTTTACTGAAAGTAACCCGCAACTTTCAATCTGAGTGGAGGCACTGAGGCAGTCACAATGAAGAGGCCGCGGCTAAGCCTTTGTCTGTGTGAAAATCAAGGCGTTTCGCACTTAGTAATTCTGCCCGGATTACTCAGTTCAGCGCGGCTTTTAACGGGCCCATCTCATGCTCCCGCTACACGACTACCTGATGCAACTCCTCTAACCAAAACTGCAATAACAATAAAGATGATTTGGCTTTTCTTTTTTCTTTCCCTTTTTTTTTTTTTTTTTTTTTGCACAGGCTTCCTAAGCGCTATCTAAATACCCAGCACAGTTGGCATGCCCATACCGTTTTCCGTGTTTTATCGAGTCGACGGAAATTGCAGGAGAATGCCATGGTGGGCATCCCCAGGCGTCGCATGTTCGGAAGGAAAAGGGAAGGGCAGTGAAGTGGGGATGCGGGCGCCTGCCTGCATTGTTCTCAATGTTGTTTTTTTGATTCTTTATTTATGTGTGTGTTTTTCTTCTTTTCTACTCCTCTCCGTTCTAGCCTATTCTCTCTCTTCTCTCTCCTGGTCCATTCTTCCGCTCTCTTCTTCCCTTCGCTTCCTGTCTCCTTTCATCTCAGTCCTCTTCCACTACTCATCTTCTCCGTTAGTCTCTTTTCTTCTCTTTTCTTCTCTCCTCTCCTCTCATCCTCTCTTCTCGAGTCTTCTCTCATCCTCTCCCCCCCCCCCCCATGGCCTGTATCTTTAGTGTGGATGTCTAAATGACTCCATCCCCTCATCAGTCTTCCCTCAGCATCGTCGCTCTCTCCTCCTCCCCTCCGCGGTCCCTCTGTGCTGGTGAAGTGGCATCCCTGGTGGGAATGGTGGGGTGATGGGCAGGCAGTGGGCATAAACTCTCTGTCTCTCTCTCACTCTCTCTCTATCTATCTCTCTCTCTCTCTCTCTCTCTCTCTCTCTCTCTCTCTCTCTCTCTCTCTCTCTCTCTCTCTCTCTCTCTCCCTCTCTTTCTATCCTTCTATATCTCTCTCTCCACACACCCCCTCTCTATCCCTCTCTCTCTCTCTCTCACCCTCTCTCACTCTCCCTCCCTCTCCTTGATAGACTTCCACCAGTGAAGTGGATTAAATCAGCGCCAGGCTAGTGGAGCTGATTACTAGAATATGAAAATGCCGTATCTTAATGGTACATATTTTCATGAGGCGGCCCCCTCTCGCCTGGCGTTCGGCGGCTAATACGCCTATTCTTATGAATCATTTACTTCTTTAATTACCTTTGGCGGCAGATGCACAATGGCGTATTAATGTGAATGATTTTTACGGCCACTCCATCATGCTGAGGCCGCCACGTTGAAAGGCGTAATTGACGTGGAAGAGCGACTCGCGCGGGGA
This sequence comes from Sardina pilchardus, assembly GCF_963854185.1. Taxonomy (NCBI): domain Eukaryota; kingdom Metazoa; phylum Chordata; class Actinopteri; order Clupeiformes; family Clupeidae; genus Sardina; species Sardina pilchardus. The sequence goes on along the minus strand of NC_085002.1, from coordinate 10,921,557 downwards.
AACAATATTTAGTTGACAGCTTCCCTTGTACGCAGCGAGGGTGTTTATGAGTTTACACCGCTTGGCAACAGCAATAAACACACCGCTCATTCAATAATGGCCCGACGGAGGCAGGCAACACCTTTACACCACAAAGATTTGCGCCTTTTATTGAATCAAGCTAAGGAGCAGTTGTGTATGATTGGGCTAAACGGTTCGTGTGTGTCTCTGTGTGCGTATATGGATGGATGGGTGTGTATATGTGTGTGCGTGTGTGTGTGTGTGTGTTTGTGTG
>NC_085002.1:10901283-10916283 GCF_963854185.1 Sardina pilchardus | reverse complement strand
GATTTGAGAGTGCAGAGAGGTAGAGAGAGAGAGAGAGAGAGAGAAAGAAAGAAAGAGAGAGAGGTAGAGAGAGAGAGAGAGAGAGAGAAAAAGAGAGATGGCAGCAGCAAGACTGTGTTGCATGTCACCGAGCGGCTCCACGGCCGCTTAACAGGGCGTGCTACAGTGTTAGCAGATCATTAAATTGCCTTGTTGACCGAGGCGCTGCGGAGATTAGCGGTGCGTGCGTTCTGCGCCACGCAGGTTGCCATATGTCTCCGTCTGCGCGCCTGGCCCTCCACACCTATATCTCATCCTGTTTACTCACATACAGTATCCTGGTCCCTGTTGCCGCTCCCACCTGCTGGCAGACCCGACCGGTTCGCGCCGATCACACACGCATGTACCCGTAAATCGCACCACAAACAAACAGTTTTTTGTCTTTCTTATTTGTCTGCTTTCCCATGTCAATCTCATCAGTTGTGCTTGAGGTGATTTTCATGTCAACAGACAGGCCATTGTTTGCGCCACTCCTTTCTCATTTTCTCGTGTTTGTCTAACTCGAGCGATATTTAGAATGCTTGTGAGATCAACCATGTAGTCGCCATTCTTTGAATAGCTTCATCCAATTACAAACGTGTCTAGTTTGCTGAGACGTTTCTTCAGTTACTTTTAATCCTGGTTGAACAAATGTATTGTTCTCGTACACAGCAACAGATGGCTAGCAATTACCTTTAACGTATATGCATTTAGCGTTTTCTTTTCTGTTTGCCTTAATGTACAGTCACTCATTCATGTTTGACGCTGCTAAATATAGCACCTTTTTCCCCTGGGTTTTGCATGTGCCTTTCCTGTGCTGGTTTGTGTGGGAGGCAGGATCAGTCATCACTAAAGGCCAACCGTGTGCTTGTGTAGGCAGGGGGCTCCCCTCCAGAAATTCAGACGAAATTTGGAGCACTACGTACATGAGAGCGCGCGCGCACACACACACACACACACACACACACACACACACACACACACACACACATACTGTAGCTCAAAGCTGGGCAGTCGCAAACGCACACACACTCTCCCAGAATTTGAATGAATTCCTTTCACTTGTAACTTTGCCCTATGACACGTACGGAAATGTGAAACCCATCTGATAAGCTTGGTGTGTGTGTGTGTGTGTGTGTGTGTGTGTGTGTGTGTGTGTGTGTGTGTGTGTGTGTGTGTGTGTGTGTGTGTGTGTGTGTGTGTGTGTGTGTGTGTGTGTGTGTGTGTGTGTGTGTGTGTGTGTGTGTGTGTGTGTGTGTGTGTGTGTGTGTGTGTGTGTGTGTGTGTGTGTGTGTGTGTGTGTGTGGTGGTCAAAGGCAGCCTGGATGAAACAGTGAAGTGGCCGGCCTCTGCTTAGCCTGTGGTCATATTCTTGTCTCATGATGTCATCCCACAATCTTGGTCTTTTTGAAGGGTCATACAAACACACATACTCTCTCTCTCTCTCTCACTCTCACACACACACACACACACACACACACACACACTCGTCTCTCCCTCCCTCTCTCTCTCTCTCTACGCCCCCCCCCCTTTCCAGTGCACAGCTGTGTGGCCTTGCCAAGACCCAGAGACCCGGCCTCCTCTCTCAACAGCTTCTTTATTACCGAGCCTCTAACAGAGTCACTGTAGAGAGCGCCTCTTCATGCTCTTATCACTCTTTCTCCTTCTCTCTCTCTCACTCTCTCTCTCTCTCTCTCTCTCTCTCTCTCTCTCTCTCTCTCTTCATTTTGCCTCTCAAGCTGGGATATTTTCTTTTCCTCGCATTCACCCTTTTTTTTACCACCTTCATCTCTCCTACTCTCTCTCTCTCTTTCTTTCTCTCTCTCTTTCTCCTCCTGCCTTGAATCTATTCTACTCTTTGTGCCTCCCTCGTTTTTTTTTCTTCTGTCTTTCTTTCTTTCTTCCCCCCCCCCCCCTTTCTCTTCTAACAGCCGCTTTGGCAATCAACCAAACTTATCAGGCTTCCTCCACTGAGGCGAGGAGACTGGGCTGGCCGAAGGGCCTCGGGAGCGCCGGGCTCCCGAGCGAGCACACAGGGGCGACATTTCTTTGGCCATGCCCCGGACTGTTTGTTTAATTGGACGAGTAATCGTCTGAGGAACATGGAAAGAATGAGAACCCCCCCCCCACCTCCACCCTCACCCCACACACACACACACACACACACACACACCGCCCCCCTATTTACTCAGATGGTTTACTGGTGTAGGTGCGAGGCCGTCCGGCGAGGCTAGCCGAGGCGGGCGGGCGAACGCGCTGTGGGAACATGCGCTTTGCTTTTCTTGGTATCAATGTCGGTTTCATGAGCGCTGTTTTTCCCAGCTCTCGGGCTTTGTTTGTTCTGGATGGCATGTTTGATTATTTATCGTAAGGGAAAAGGGAGTAGCTGGAGCAATAAACATGTGACTGCACTGTATTTTGTTTTCCACTGAGAAGGCCGTGTCCTTTAACAGATATTTGGAGCAGCAATAAACCTTTTATTTGCTTTCTGGAGGGGAGAGAGGGAGCGAGAGAGGGAGGGAGGGGGGGAGCGAGGGATTGGAGGGGTGAGGGTCAGACAGACGGAGGAAGAGCAGGATCAAAAAGCAGCTAGTGGTTCCTCTCTCAGCTTTCCTGTCCAGTCCGAGCTCCACTTATCGCCAGTAAAATAAATGTGTTGGCTGTTTATCAACGTCTGCCACCCCCTCACATGTCTTGCTCCAACAACCCCCCCCCCCCCCCCCATGCTCTCTTCACACAAAGTTTGTTTAGTCAACAGACTTTTGTTCTGCATGTTCCACCAAAAGGAAACTATGTAAATTTGTTTGAAGGAAGCTAGAAGACAGAAAGGAGGGGGGAAAAAAATGTATTCTGTTTCTTTTCTGTTGTTTCTTTGCACAGTCTGTTTGTGCAGAGAACTGTATCAGTTCAGCCAAGAACACATTGTCGTCGGGGGTTACATCTGTTGTGTTAAAAGCCAATAAGGATGGTCCCTGGGGAATGTCTCAAGTCTCAAACACAATAAAAAATATTTGTCTTTTGTGGGGTGGCTGTTTTTTCTCATCCATTTTATCTTTTTGTTTTTCCCCCTTTTTTTCTCTCTCAAAGGCTCTACAAGTTGCTCGCCAGATCCTCCTCCAGCAACAGCAACAACAGCAACAGCAGCAGCAGCAGCAGCAGCAGCAACAACAACAGTCTCATCAACAGCAGAGTGGTGCCATTAAATCCCCTAAGAGCAGCGAGAAGCCAGCCGGACTGCAGGTACAGTGCTGTAGCATATCTATTGGCTGTTGAGCACACGAGCAGAAGTGCTCCTGCCCCACCACAAACCCCTTTTAATGGTTAATGTCTTTCACACTGTGTGCAACATAAAACCTCTCGCTCTCACACACACACACACACACATACACAGATACATGCACATGCACATGAAACCACACACACACGTACAGTCACATGGACACATACCATCGATATCAGCTTCAAAACTAAACAAAGTCTAACCTTAAAAAAAACAAAAAAAGTGAAGTTCACCAGGGTTTAGCTGGTGTGTGTGTGTGTGTGTGTGTGTGTGTGTGTGTGTGTTTCCTTCTTTTTTTTATGTTGTTTTTGCTCTCTCCTCGGCATTGTTTGTTTGTCTTGCTGCTTCGCTGCATGCGTCTCAGTACAAAGTGTACCAGGCCAACTTCATAAACAGGAAATTATCAAAGGCAGGGCTGCGCACGTTGTGCGCTTGAATTTGTCTATTACCAGTGGGCCCCCGCGGTCAGGTGTGCCTCGTGCGACATCTGCGTGGATGGTGTCCTCTTTTTTGTCGTTTTTGTTTTTTTCTTTGTCTTTCTTTCTTTTTGCTCCCTAACGTAGCAGAGCCTCTACAGTAGATTAGAAATAGGTGGGGGGGTGGGTGGGTGGGGGGGGGTAGGTGAAAGTGTTGTTGGTTTGTGTTGAGCAGGGGCTGGTTAAGGCCATGGAGGAGGGAGGCTGGGGCTGGCTGTGAGCTTCTTATAGCCTGCGAGGTGCTCTAGGGCTCTACTGTACTCCGGCTTGATGAAAGAGAACCTGCAGCACATGAAGAGAGACAGAAGAGAGAGGGAGAGGGAGAAGAGGAAAGGAAGAGAGAATGAGAGAATGTGAACACGATGGCAAGTCTTCTTATTCTGGAGAGATCTGAGACACTGCCCACTCTACCTCCTCTTTCTTCTTCTCCCTCTCACTCACCCCTCCCTCTCTGCCATGCACACACACACTCACACACGCACACTCTCTCTCTCTCTCTCTCTCTCTCTCTCTCTCTCTCTCTCTCTCTCTCTCTCTCTCTCTCTCACACCCCCACCCCCACCCCCTGCACGCTGTTGCTCTCGGCCTCAGTCAGCAGGGGGCAGACAGGAGCAGCCATAACCTCCCCCCAGTACCCCCTCCACACCCCTGCACCCCCACCCCCACCCAGGGGGCTGAAGAGAGGCGTTTATTTGGAAGGCCCCTTTGTGATGCAAAAAGCAAATCCGGACCCCACACCCCCCCCCCATCTTCTCATTTTCATTTTTCCGCCGGTGCAACCCCCGTATTCTGTTGTTGTTGTTGTTCAGTCTCAAATAAGAACAGCTATCCGTGTCTGATGCAATATTTACGTTGATCTCAGGCAGGGCCGTTGGAAACAGCCGCAGATGTGTATCTCTGTTTGAATAAGGAGGGGTTGTTTGTTTCCCCGCGAAATCGCAAACGACTTCAGGGCATATTTGGTAATTAATACGACGGGGGCCCATTCTGTAGATCTGTGTTTGTGTGTATGTGTGTGTGAGAGAGTGTGTGTGTGTGTGTGTGTGTGTGTGTGTGTGTGTGTGTGTATATATAATATTTAATACCCCACTTTCCCATAGGGGGCCCCCGTTTTAATGAGCTGTTGTAGCAGCTAGGTCTAATGTCAGGTGGTGAAAGAAGGGCTTTGTTGTGCAGATGTCTCAGGAAGAGCTCCAGAGGATGAAATATGACTGTGGTGACCTTTCGCTTGTGTGCGTATTTGTCGAGATTCAAATAAGTTGAAAGGATCAAACCAAACAGTTTCCCCGAGTCAGGCTGGGAATTGTGTAGCAGAGGTCAACGGAGAAAGGGGGCCCGTCGAGCACATTCCGCCGCACGGGCAGTTGTTGGTACATAAGAAACCGGCCCCTGCTCCCGCTCAGACAAAGGCGAAATTAAAATTCTAATTTATTAATGTATACAGAGCGCTTGCCCAACCTGTCACTCAGCTATTGAAAGGAACACTGGGGTGGTGGAGTGTGTGTGTGTCTCTGTGTGTGTGTGTGTGTGTGTGTGTGTGTGTGTGCCTCCCTTCTTTTTTCCTCCCCTCCCTTCCTTTTCTTTGCTCTGCTGTGCTGTCTTTGTGAGCCGTATATATGCCCAGCGCAGTATCCAAGCAGATTGTCAACGGCCTTCTCTGCTGTGTTAACAGTGTGGTTCCTTGGCTGATACTCCGCTGATGCTGTTGGTGGGTAAATAGAGTGAGTGGGACAGCTGAAATGAGGCATCGGACAACAGCATAAATATGCCCACTCCCATTCCAATACACCCACTGTTGTACTCATCGCACTTAGATTTAGTTGATGCCGTTTACAATCACAAAGACAGTGACAGTGAAGATGTCAAAGGGCATCATCATTCATGCCTTAACAACATATACTCAAATACTAGTGAATCCTGCGTTTCATTGGCATAGGTGTAGTGTCTTTGGGCACCTGTGTTGCACTGGCTGGTTTATCATGCTTCTCCAAGGTTGCATCTGCGTGTGACATTAGCAGGGGGAGAATTGTTGATTCTGTTGCCTGTCCCCAGGGGAGGGCTCCGTCTAAGACCCTCTAAGATGTCTAATGAACAGCCTAGGCCTCCTCAGACGTCATTCCGACCGTCCTGTTAATCAACCTCCTCAAGCCGGAGAAAGGCGTCACCAGAAGATTCCGCGACAATACTGTGGCGAAGCTGTCACTTTAATGGGGAGATATGGATCAGTGGTGGTGGAGGCTGCTCCTGCCAAACCTTTATCAAAGGGAGCCCTGGAAGATCTCCTTGATTGAGAATTAAAGTCGTGTTAAGTCGACTTAAATGAAACGCGCCCCCCCCCTCGTCGTTTTTCATCTGAACACGTGTGCGTGTTTTTGATCATCCCATGTTGTTTTTCTTCTTTTTTCTTTTTTTTTTTTCTCGTCTTTTTTTCTTTCCTCGCGACGCCGTGAACAAACCGTAGATCTTCCCGTTGGCACTTGAAAGCACCTGCTGGCCGCATCTGCCCGTCAGAGCGAGGCGCGCGGAGCATCTGCCAGCGGGAGCGGCGGCGAGCTGCGACGACAGGGGCGGCGGGGCTCGAGTGTAGCCCAAACACACTTGACTGGTCAAAAAACGCGCGAGTAAATTAGCGTCGGGATGACACGAGTAATTAAACGAGCTCGCATGGCACTTTACCTCACCGTTTACACCTAGCGGTGGCAAAGGAAGAGAGAGGGAGGGGGAAGAGGGAGAGAGAGAGAGAGAGAGAGAAAGAGAGAGAGGGAGAGAGAGAGAGGGAGAGAAAAACTCCCACCTTGCTAATTACGGTTATCACTGGAATGGTAGGGCCTGAGTCATTAGTTCCATGTGCATTTAATTAGTGGCAGGCTGAAATTGGATTTAACTTATTACTTTTTCATGGATCACTTTCTTGTCATCACTTCAAATTGGATTGCAGCCCCAGGTAACTAATTATGCCAGCCGCGGGATCGAGAGTGGAGAAATAGGTAATTAGGGAAGAATTCTGTCGGACCCTCACTGATAGTCCACTTTCGCGGCGGAGTGTGTGCGAGAGCTGCGCGTGCGGCGAAAACAAGCCTCGTTTTTAAGGAGCCGCGGAGAGAGAGAGAGAGAAAGAGAGAGAGAGAGAGAGAAAGAGGCTCTCGTGGTGAACTACCCACGGCTGCAAGGGATCATGGGAAAAGTGGCGAGCCACCTGGCACCGCTGCGACATGACGCGCGGCGAGGGATGGCGATGGCGGGCGCCAGCGCGCTCTCGCCACCACCAGGGTGCCTGAACGGGGGCTGAGAATAAGCAGCGTTTCCCTTCCTGACTCGTGCCTTTTTAATTGTGCCTCGAAATACATTCCGCCGCAGCTCATCGCCACCTTGGCTGTCACCGACGCTTCAAGTCAAAGGTGCGAAAAAAATAGTGAAAACGGTGGCGGGCGAGGCACCAAGCTGGCTTCATTTGGAATGGTTGCACTAACTGTCAATTGGTGTCACTCCGACACCCCCCTGTGACGGCAGTTCAGCTGTGTCGGTTTGGCCCCGCCTCCCCATAGGCTGGATCAACACGCGGCCTTTCTTGCTATCTATAGGACTCGGCGTATAGGTAAAGAAATTCAAGTGGCCTTTTAGTGCATTATGGTGACTTCCTCTCTCATTGTGCCGCATGTTTCCACGTTGGTCGGATGTGTGTGTTCCATACGGCGCCGTTGCCGTGTTCCTCCGCAGAAGAATGAGCTATTCAGTGTTGGGGGTGTTATCGGACAGACCTGTGGATATTGCAAGTAAATGGAACAAGATTAAAGTGAAAGCAAAGCAAGTGGCCTATGTTTTAGACTACTCAGTCAAGGAAACCACACACTCCCGCCTCCCCCCCCCCACCCCCCACACCTCCACCTTCACCACGACCCCCCCCCCCCTCCTCCTCCCTTCCTGTCCCCCCGTGCTACCTTCTCTTTGTAGCTTTGTAGTCACATGTAGTAGAGGGCAACTACAGGTCAGACGGTGAAGTGCTTTTGCTTTTAGCCTCTATGAAAGCCGTGTAAATTTTACCTTTCCAGCCCCCCTCCCCAGGCTCGTTGGCTGCCGGCCCTCTCTACGTGTTCATTTGCTCTCCCCTGACGAGTGTTTCATGATATACCGCAGGTCCCCCCCCCCCCCCTTCTCTTTCATCCTCCTAGTCTCTTTCTGTCTCTCTGACATACACACACACACACTCACACACACACACACACACACACAGAGAGAGACATAGGCACATTCTCTCTCTCTCTCACACACACACACACATTCTAGTCCCTCTTTCACATCTTTGTCAGTCTCTCTCTCACTGTCATTTGTTGGCTTAGGATCTGTGTGTGTGTGCGTGTGTGTGTGTGTGTGTGTGTGTGTGTGTGTGTGTGTGTGTGTGTGTGTGCCCCCTCCTCTCCAACTACTGTTTTTTGTTGTGGACCCGTGGCATTGTCCTGACACATGTACACCACGGCGCTGCAATCTGTAAGTCATTAGAGCGCGGTCGGTGCTGGAGCAGGCTGGAGACACTCCAGAGCTCCCAGGCCCTCGTGCAGAGGCCTGGCCCACCGCCTCCCTCCTCTCCTCTACCCTACCCTGCTCTCTCCTCCTCTATCTTCCTTTTACCTCCTCTCCTCTCTCCTCTCTCCTCCTCTCCCCTACTCTCTTCCTCTCTTCTCTCCTTCTCTATCCTCCTTTTATCTCCTCTCCTCTCTCCTCTCATCTCCTCTTTTCTTTTCTTCTCTTCTCCTCTTCTCCTGCTTTTCTTTTTCTCACTTTGACATATCTCCTCTCTGCTGTTCTTTTCTCTTCATGTCCTTTCCTCAACTCAGCTCTCCTCTCTTCTCTGTTTTTCCTCTTCATCTTCTCCTCTCCTCCTTTCACATCTTCACATCCTCTGTCCTCGTCTCTTCTCCTCTTCCTCTCCTCTCATGTCCTCTCCCCTCTGTCTTCACACTCTGGTGCCTGTTGGTATGAGGTGACAACGACCCCCCCCCACCCCCCCCCCCCCCCCCCCCCCCCTCCACACACACACACACACACACACACATGCACACACTCACTCACACTCTGGCGTGCATCCCGTGCAGGAAGGGCCAGCTGCGATAGCGCGAACAATGGGGCCGGCCGCCACCGCCGCCGCCGCCGCTGCCTCGCCTTGATCCACTCCGGTCCCCCCGCCGGTCCCCCCCCCCACCCCCCTACACTCTCAAATTAGCAAAAGCAATCAAGGGCCTCGCGCCACTCCGTGTGGACGGCCGTCCGTGGGCCGCCGGGGGACGCCGGGAGCGAGAGCAATCAGCGACGCGGCCCCGGCACGGGCCGTCCGATCATTTACTGGAACCGCGGACGCACAGGACTGCGCTGCTCTCGCTCTGGCCCAGGGGCCATTTTCTGGAGCGAAAGAGAGAGAGCGAGAGAGAGAGAGAGAGAGAGAGAGGGAGAGAGAGAAAATAAAACAGCGAAAGTGTGTCAAATCCAACCCACTGTGGACTGTGTCAGGATTGAGGTGGTTTGAGCTCATTTCTTTTGGTTTAGTTCATGTCCCAGGCCGGTTTGTTTTAAAATGCTGCGTTCGTTTAAACTCCGGATTGTGTGGGTGTGCGTACAGATGTGCTTCCCTCTGTGAGGGAAGAAGGGAGAGAGAGAGAGAGAGAAAGAGATGGAGGGAGGGAGGGAGGGAGCTAAAAGGTTGTGTGGTAATGAATTCTTATTTCATTTGTCTTCGTTACCCTGCTGTGATATCACATGCCAGGAATGATCAACATATCACTGATTCCACGTCTCAGTTAGCGAGAATCAGGCTGCGCCGAGCACTTTTTTCCGACCCTCAACGGTTTGTTTTTTCTTGTCATATTGTAAAAATGCATTATGTGTACTGTGTGTATTAGAAACAGGTTTGGGTAATTCTGTCAGAATGAAGTCATCTCACGCTTTTCCAGACGGCCGGCTGCTGTGGCGCTCAGTCGCGCGCGTGCGGGTAGAAGGCGCAGACATCAGATGGCTGTCGCGTTGACTCCACTCACGGCCCTTAAAGCCACATTGCCATTTTCAAGACCTTTTTAGATGAGTCCTGACGTCTGCCTTCCAGCTCCTCTCTCTCTCTCCCTCTTTCTCTCTCTTTCTCGTTTTCTCTCTCTCTCTCTCTCTCTCTCTCTCTCTCTCTCTCTTTCTCTCTCATGCTCTTTTCACTTTCCCTTTTTGTCCCTTTCTCTATGCCTCTCCCTCTGTCTCACTCTCTTTCTCTCTGTCTGTCTCTTTCTCTCCATCTCTGTCTGTCTCTTTCTCTCCATCTCTGTCTGTCTCTTTCTCGCCATCTCTCTCTCTCTCTTTCTCTCTTTCTCTCTCTTTCTCTCTCTCTCCCCTCAAGTCTTGTGTCCTTACATCATTGGCTGCCACAGTGTCTTGTTGTCAGCCGTATGTTGTTAGTGGGTGATTCATGCTTCCTCGGGGGGGGGGAACGGATAGATGTACACCAAGCCACATACTGTACATCACGCTTGAGAGAGAAGCACCCACAGCCACAGGGCAGCGTTTGTGCCCCAGCGTCCTCCTCCTCCTCCTCCTCCTCCGCCTCCTCCGCCTCCTCCTCCCCTGCCACCCAGCCACCCCACCCTTCTGTGGGAGGTTTATTGTTTCCAGTGATTCCTGTGTGTGGTGGAGTCCATCCCTGCTCCCCACGCCCCCCTCCTCCTCCTCCTCCTCCTGTGGCTCACCTCTCGGTTCTGGCGTCGGCTTCACAGCGAGGCCGTGTGGTTAGAGCGCACATTCTGAGGTTAGCTTGTGTTCACAGCGCAGTCGCTCGCACATCTGTATTCCACAACTTTAGCCATCATTGTTTTTATTCCAAACCCCCACCCCCCCCCCTGCCCCCACTACCACCGCCATCCCCAAAACCCCTCGATACACACACACACACACACACACACACTCCATACCTTGTGACCTTAACGGTTTTATTTGGTTTTAACTGTGTCTCTGTATAAAGTAGTCACTCTCTGGCAGAAATAAGACCGTGGCCAGTTCTGAATCGATTATTAGGTTTCCCCTTGTAGTAATTTAACACAGGTTGTTTTCTGTTCACCCCACAATGTTTATCTCAAGTGCTTCCGCACAACGCTCGAGTTGAGGAATGCGCACCAGGGCTGTGTGTGTGTGTGTGTGTGTGTGTGTGTGTGTGTGTGTGTGTGTGTGTGTGTGTGTGTGCGTGCGCGCGTTGGGGTTCCGTGAGTGCCGGACAGGGAGAGGCAACTCCTGCCGCTGCTAAATCAAGCGCTAAATGACTTTATCGGAAAACAGATGAGCGAAGTCGGCGGCCATGATGGAGGAGCGGCACGGGCCAGGCGTCCTCTCCTCGCATCTCCTCGTCCGTCCGCGTGTCTCGCGGATGCCTCGTCACTTTCACGTCCCGTTTTTCATGCCGTTATGGTAGGCATGTGCCCTAAAATATGTTTTTTTTTTTACGTTTGAAAACAGGAAGTCTGCTTTCTGCTGAACCAGCTATTTGAATTTAAAAAAAAAAAAAAAAACTGAAGTCATGTACCCGATTGACGGTACGGGTTTCTGGTCATTTCTGAACTCGAAATGTTGTGATGAGGCATTTTGGTAGAGACGCCCATTCAAAGCAAGCCATTATGAGTAAATCACAATAATATATAATGAAAACAATGTTCCCCCACCCACCTAATTTGTACGGCGCACCAAGTGAAAAAGTTCATGTTTTGACTAACTGAAAAACCACAGCCCGACAGAGAACACAAAAGAAAGCCAAACTCCAGCACATGCTGGCGGCCCAGGACAGGAAATATTTAGTCAATTACAAAACACGGTGTGCTCCTCCTCTGGTCGAAATGAGCATGCAGTCCTCGAGAAAAAAAAAGAAGGAAAAAAAACACGCAAACCGACGAGCAGAAGCATGTGTTGTTTCTTTGTTCAATGAAATGCATGCTTAATAGTTAAACAAGAGCATATTGCATCAGCAGATGTCATTTTGTAACTACTGAGCGCAGCGCGCTAATGAGCCCGGTCCTCTGGTGGAGACGTAACGCACACGCACGCACACGCCAGGGAGACGTGTGAACGCACCGGCCGACCGACCGAGCAACCAACCAACCAACGAGCGAGGGAGAAAATGAACTAAAGAGAGAAGAAGAGTTAAGGACAGGGAGAGAGAGAGAGAGGGAGGTAAAAAGACGAGTGAAAGAGAGAGAGAGAACGAGGGAGAGGTTAAAGATCCTCTCACACCCTGAGCATTAATGAAATGAGTGACATTCAGAGGGCTGGAGCCTTACGGATGAAGGTTATATTCAGTGCAGCAGCTGTCGGCTGTTATGTTTCACACCTGCTCCGGGTGCCCTGTTCCAGTAAACAATAGCATTAGTTTAGACAGAGGCGTGAGATGTATGTTTTCGATGATAGATGAGGCCCCGACGTCATACCTGCCATACCTCCCACACGCACAGCGTAGCACACACAAGACAAGAGAGCCCGGGGCTGCCTACAGACACGCTCGCCATTTGGGTTCACTAAACTACAGTGCAGAAACACTTGGAAGGTACAGTAATGCCACAAGGCTGGACGTCACTGGACTGTGGTTGTGTGTCTGCGTGTGTGTGTGTGTGTGTTTGTGTGTGTGTGCATGCATGTGTGCGTGCGTGTCTCTGTGTGTGCATATGCGTGTGTGTGTGTGTGTGCGGTTCGTGTGTGCGTGTTTGTGGTAATGTGTAACGTGAGCCTCAGTCATTGTCACAGTCCTTGCTATCGGTCAGATCAGCTCAGACATGCATCCAGATGAGACATGAACTCATATCTCTCTCTCTATCACGCACTCTCTCTCTCTCTCTCTCTCTCTCTCTCTCTCTCTCTCTCTCTCTCTCTCTCTCTCTCTCTCTCGCGCGCGCGCGCTTGCTCGCGCTTTCTCTCTCTCTGTCTCACCACAGAGATTAGTAATGCTTTACCATGCTGTCTGGTGGCTCTCATAGGTGCAGTAACTCACTTGCGTCTTCCCTGTGCTTCTTCAAAACAAGATATTGATGATTAGTGCGTCAAAGCGACAGCCAAACAGCAGAGAGAGAGAGACAGAAAGAAAGGAGTGGATGAAAGCAAAGGAAGAAAGAGAGGAGAGGATGAAAAAGAAGAAAACATACCATTTGTTTCAACACATCAGTGGCTGTGTGTAATTACTCCGTGCGCGGGAGGCAGAGGATCAGGACGCGAGTGAGCAAGGGGGAAGCGCGCGAGGCTTGAACTGTGTGTCTGCTAAATTTATCATGAGGCCGTTGGGAGCATTGAAATGAGAACAGTGGCCTATTACTGCTAAGAAGGTGTTTTATTGAGAATATGCCGACATGCCACCCCAGGGAGACAGCTAGGGAGAAGAAGTAGTGTGGCCAGAAGAGAGACCAATGTGTGTGTGTGTGTGTGTGTGGGGGGGGGGGGGGGGGGGGGAGGTGTGTGTGTGTGTGTGTGTGTGTGGGGGGGGGGTGCTGTAGTGGGCCGGAGGAGGAGCAGTGTTGCGAGTGTGTCAGAGAGACAATAAAGAGCCCTTTCTTCCATTTAATTATTCACTACGATATGTATTGGAATTGTCACTTTTGACGCATGAGGTCTTTAAGTCAATAATTTATATAGGTCACCTGACAGGAGGAACTGGTTGTTGGTTATTTTGCCATTACACCCATGGTGTTGTCAGATTTATCTGCATACAGTTGCCCTTCCTGTTTTTTGTCTTAATTGTCTTGAGTCACTCAGTTTTTTAATGCCAATATCCTGTTTACATAAATCTATTTATTCCATTTATGGACTATTCATTTTCTTATGTTGTGTTTATGGTGGTGTTGTTGCAGTTGTTTCTACCAGTATCAGTGGGTATAAAAATTTAACATTTATTGTTTTGAATTATTAAGTGTGCTGTTTATTTATTATTGAGTTAAAGGAAAAATAAGTTATAGCTTTAGGCAAAGTGATTGAAATGACTGAAAGCAAAAAAAAGCAACCCATGTATTCTCGGCTGCCCTGATGTGTAGTACAGATCTGTCCAGCAGGGGGCAGAGCTCTGTGTAACTTCCTACACATTTCTGAAACATAATCATCTAAAATAAATGAGGATGTTTGTGTGTGTTTGCTTGTTTGTGTATGAGTGTGTGTGTGTCTCTCTCTCTGTGTATGGTGATGATTAATAACTCTTTACTCTTTCCTGTCCATTACTTTACTCCATGCAGTAGAGTAAAATAGCACCATTTGAATAATAATTATAATGTTGAGAATAAATCTAATGCACTGTACTGGCTCAACAGTGCTACAAATACCATTAGTAATTATTCATAACATTGTTGTAATAGAGACTATAAATAATTATGATGTGCTAGTAACAAACAGAAAGATGTTGTCCTGCAATTTAAAGTTCAGGAATACTGAAAGAATTTTGCATTTAAAAGGAATTCGGATTTAATGGGGACTTCACTAATTACAGGATGAAGATATAATTAGAACACCATTTAAATTCATATTCTTTAATGTTTGTAGTATGGTAACAGTTAATCAGCACGCAGCATTGTTTAATTGTGACAAGAAAATAAGCAAACTAGTGCAATGTTGTCATTTGTTGTTTTTGTCAGTATTCCGTAAACATTAACAGGGAACAAAATGATCACGTGAACCTTTTTTTCCAACTTCACGTGTTTTGTTTGAAATGTGGGTCAGAGCTTTTGTCCTGGTCTTGTAAACAATTCTGCATAAGAGAACAATAAAGCGCTGATAAAGAGTTAGTTTTTTTTTCTTTTTGTCCTCCTCCTTCCTTTCTTCTCTCTGTCTTTCTTTTTTCTTCTGCCCAGCAGATAGCTTGTGTTTACTTATCTGTTGTTTAATTAAAGGGCTTCTCTTTCCCTGAGCTCCATTGTTTCAATGGCACGGCCAGAGGTCAAGGGGTTAACAGCCTTCAACTGTGTATTTTTTTTCCTCCCTTTTTTTTTAAAGGGGCCCACTCACAAAGACAAGTCTTCACCTGCAAACGGGGGGCCCCCGCTGTGTCTCTTTGTGCGGCCCATTTGAATTGATTATGTTTAGGGGCTGGTTGTGATTGGTGGAGAAGGGCGTGGTTGATTGGGTAGTTTAGTATCTTGTCAGCTGGGGAGCAACCTTAGCGCGTGCAATCTGTCTGTATCCCGAGGAAATAGCTGGAGATGCCACTGCTCAGCGGCGCTTAGCTTGCCTGCCTGCTTCTCTCTC
>NC_085002.1:10886283-10896283 GCF_963854185.1 Sardina pilchardus | reverse complement strand
CTCATCTGTCGTTCCTCTGACACACACACACACACTCACACACACACACTCACACTCACACTCTCTCTCACACTCACACTCTCTCTCACACACGCACAAAACACGTCATGTACTTCCACTCACTCAACACAGTCAGATTACATGTTATAGTAATTACATGTTAAGGTTTCAAATAGTAAAAATGAATTACGATTATGATTATTATTATTGTTATTATTATTATCATTATTATTATTATTATTTATTTAGACTATTTTAACAAATTATTTAAAGAAGTCGTATTTTCTGGCTCTGATTAGGGTTGTGTGAGCCTCTCAGATTTCAGCCTCTCAATTTCCACAGTTGTGCATGAGAAATGAGAAGGAGTAGGCTAATGTCAATACTGTTGAGGACTAATTATGTTCATGCTTCACCTGGGTACAAAAGCTTGCCATGAAATTCTCATTTGCAAAGACATTTCCACGGGCACGTCTCTGCGCCATTTAAGGCCCGGCGTCATTTGCTATTCCAATATCTCTGGACAAGGTAAACCCAGCCGGCATCAAACAAGGCTGGCCCCTGTGATTTCTCAAGGGCTTGTTATTTTGTACTTCTCAATTCTATTTGATGTCTCGACAAAACAAGATGACACCAGGGAGCGGGCATTAAAATTTGATTTTTTTTTCTCTCCCCCCTTTCCTCTCTCTTCGTCTTTTATTTCCTCTCCATTCCACCTGTTCTTGTGCTCAGCCGGTTTAATTTTCTGCGATCGTCTCATTGAAGTTGGCCCCGTGTTTTTTTTTTTTTTTCTTCTTCTTCTTTTTTTCCCCCTCCTTGCCATCTCCACTATACCTCTTAATTGCCCTGGCTCGGAGACGGTGGGCTCCTGCCTCGCTCTGGGTCTGCTAGTCTGGGCTGAGTCTCTCTCCCCGCGCTTCGACCTTTGGCTTGTGCAGGAGAATGTTGCTCTTCATTAAAACGCGAATCAGTGAATCTCCGGCTCGTCCTCAGATGTGCGGCCCGTGTTTCCTCATTAGAATAGCGCTCTCCCCTCGCACACTTAAGCCGCCGTGCGCGAGGAGACGAGAGGAGAGGAGAGGAGGCGAGCCGCTGAGCTGTCTTTTCATCCCAGCCCTGTACCTCACGCAGGCATCCTCTGGAGTGATTTTTACCTAAAGACACACACTCCATCTCACACTCACACACTCATGTGCACAGACTCACACACACTCTCAAACACACCTTTTGTGGTATGCGGGTTTTTAAAAGAAAAATTCAAGGTAGCATTCTATGCAGGGACAGTGGCTTTTCACATTGATCGCAGCCTGTGTCTCTTTGGTTTTCTTAGAAAATTAAAGTGAAAGTGTGTTTATTTTGAAAATGTACTGGTTTATGATTTTTATTTTTATAGACTAATGTCTCTTTATAATGGTGGTTCATTTGTTTCGGTAATACAGATATGTCATAATGGCTTTTAATGGCTCCCACCTAAATCCCAATTCTTCTTTAGGTTAAATTGTGATTTTGTGATTCAGGAAATTAGAAATTCCTGCAAAAAAAATAATTTGATTTGTTGACAAAATAAATAGTCAAAGCCCTTTTCGATAGCAAGGAGAGTGTAGATATATTTGGGATATTTTAGTTTGTGCAGCAAAGTTTAGCGTGTGTGTGTGTGTGTGTGTGTGTGTGTGTGTGTGTCTTGGCTGAATGGACTGCAGGTCCATGCTGGTACAGCACATAGCCTGCAGTTACAGCCCAGCTGCTAGAGAATGTTCTAAGCCCCGGAGTCTGGATGTTTATGTGCAGCAGCAGGCACCTGGCGACGGCCACACCTCGCTGACACTCGTAGGCTGCAGTTATCTCTGGCATGTTCAGAATGCACTGCTCCTCACACCCAGATGAATGCCTCGCTGTTGTTGTTGTTGTTTTTTTTTGTTTGTTATTGTTATTGTTAGGGACGGTAGCGAGGTTCTTTGTTCGCACTGATAGATGAGATGATTGGTATAGGATTGCGCTGTTCATCTGAATGGGTGTGAGCGGTGGCTGGCCGAGTGAGTTATACTCCTCCTGCTGAGGCTGAGCTGAGAGCTGCTTCATCCTGAGAGCCGCGTCCTGCGTTTGTCGTGTGTTAAGTGGCTGTGATACAGTGGCCAGGGCAGTATTTTTTACTTAAAGTGCTCTCTCTCTCCCTCTCTCTCTCTCTCTCTCTCTCTCTCTCTCTCTCTCTCTCTTTCTCTCTCTATCCCTCCCTTCCTCCCTTCACTTGAACCCCCTGTACAGCTGCCCCCCCCCGCCCCCCCACACCCCCCACCCCCTCCTGTCTTAAGCAGATTTTCGCTCATTCAACACGGGATTAAATGGTAGTAGTTACAGTGATCAATAGGTTAAGAAGCGCACAATCCTTCTCGCTGCTAATGACCTCGCTAGTAATGTGGGTAATAAAACGTGGAATGTAATAGGCTCGCCGCTTCTCTGCTCTCCTCTCCTCTCCTCTCCTCTCCTCTCCTCTCCTCACGGCTCCAGTGGAGGAGGAGGGTCGTGTCGGCCCGGCTGCTGCCTCCACAGCCCCCCCGATGGACTGGAGAAGGGAGAACGGCGACAGCTCCCGCCATCAATCTGACGGCTGTTAAAAATAGAGGCAAGCGACCACAGCCGAAAAGAGAAATCACGAATAAAACGTTTGCTGTAACGAAGCCAAGTTGGGGAGTCGGGGGGGGCGCGTTTTTTTTTTAATTGTTTGCATTTGCTTTTCTTCATTTTCCCGTCACAATCAGTGCCATCCTTATAGGCTTTACGTTGTCTTTTTTTTTTTCCCCCACGAAGCGATTTCGACACATAAACATGCGTTAATCCACTGGCAGCCGTTGTTAAAAAACGTGTGATTAATTGGAGTGTATCCCAGCGCATTAGCGCACGATTCTTTCTAAATATATCTAATAAAGCGCGGGGACGTTAGATCATGTCCGGTGGTGCGGCATGATGCCCGTGTCGGAGGACTGCTATTTAACGCTCCCCTGAAACGCGACATGAGAAGGGCAGCGCGCGAAGGCGGGCGCCCGCACCAGAGCGGCGGCTGCTGTGGCCGCGGCGTTGCGTCCTGCGCCGTGCATCGTCGTCGTCGTCGTCGTCCCCAGTCACGCTGGGCACTAAAGGCAGCGGGCCCGCCAGACAGGCTGCCTGCTTGACCTTCAAAATAGTTCATCAAAATTAGTGATGCTGAGAAATAAGGACATCAGTGCATAATGACTGTGAAATTAGGAACGGGGGGCCCTGGCTATGCAAATGACAGGACAAGCCATGTGAAAAAGTCAAGATGGACTGCATATTAAGACGTAATGCAGGAGGGGGGGAATTAATATTGCATTTTCATCCGCCTCTCCACCACCTCCTCCTCCTCCTCCTCCTCCTCCCTCCTTCTTCCCCCTTTTTCCCTCCTCTTTTCCTTCTCCTTGCCTGGCTGTGAAAATGAGAATTGTTAAGTGCGTCTTCCAGGCATGGAGCGTCTCTCGCGGCTCGCGGGACAACAAATCGCGTCGCACTCGGCCGCCGCGTCTCTCTCTCTCTCTCTCTCTCTCTCTCTCTCTCTCTCTCTCTCTCTCTCTCTGTGTGTCCTTCCTTCCATCTCTCCCCCGTCCCATCTGACACCGCTGCCCTTTAAAGCCAGGCCTCAGCGTCCAAGCACAAGAACAAGGCGTACATTATGACAGGGCCGCTTCTCTTGTTGTGGCGCTGTTTTTGTTTTAGGTGGTGGGGTGGTGGGGGGTTGCAGGGGTGGGGGTGGTGTGGTTGGGGATGGATGTGTGTGGGGGGGGGGTTGAGGGTTGAAATCAGGTAATATGCATGCGGCCCGCGTCAGACAACACCCCCTCGCCCGCTAAATAGATTCTAAATAGCTAAATTACATTCATGCGTGCATGAAAAATTCAGCAGGCCTGTCATTAAGCCACGAGCGTGGGATACAATTTGGCTAACCTTGGGTGAAGACGGACTGTCACCTTAATGTCTGCCCTATCAAACGAAGACATCAGTCGGTGGGGTCACTGCCATAACCCCCCCCCCCCCCCCCCCCCCACACACACACACACACACACACACACACACACACACAGACACATACACCACCCCCACACTACCCTACCCCCATCTCTCTCACCCTCTAAACACACACCGTCACCTCCACCCCCCTTCCACATAACAAACATGGCCTGTCACGGCGACATGTTTAACAGTTTGCAAATGCCGCGCCTGGCTATCAGGTTCATCTCTGGAGCTTGTCACCGAAAACGCGTGTGGCAGGAAAGGAGGGCCTTTAATGGCGCGGCGGCGGCGGCAGCGGCAGTGGCGGCGGACGCATCATAGCGTCGAGTGGCAGCAGGCTCCCGCCACGCCAGCGGGCCGCGTCCTCGCCCGGCAATTAGGCTCGGCCCTGACAACCGCGGGGGTCTCTCCTCTCTCAATGTCACAACAAATCACTCCGCTTTGGAGGAGGCACGCGCGACGCTCCCCCCCCCCTTTCCCAAAGATCGCCGAACAGTGTGCGTTTGCGGCGCACACCGCGGTGGGGTTAGTTTGAAATCTGTGGGGGGTGTTTTTTGCACGCATTAATATCATTGCTGACAATGATTTTTTATTATTATTTGTTTTTTTTATTATTTATTCTCTTATATTCTCTTATTATTTTTGATTTCTAATTTGATAGTCTTCAGAATAAGGATACGATTGGCTGTTTTTTTCTGTCATTGCTTTTGGGCTGTTGGTAGAATGTTTTTTTCATTTTCCGAGTGTTTGTGATTATCAGCAATAAACGATAACAGTTGGGAGGGGAAAACATGTGTACACAGAAACAAAGCAAAAGACCCCACTATGCTGTAGCAGTGGCTGGCCTTGTTGATGAAGTGGCCATTTCTGGGAAGGCAGTGAACCCAGGTGAAGGTTAGATTTTACTGCAGTTCAAGTGGCCTTGCAGCATCAGGCCCATGTGTTTGTGTATGTGTGGTGGAAAAGGGTTTGGGTGTGTGTGTGTATTTTGGAGAGTTGCCCCAATTGTCTCCAAGCTGTGTTTCTCAGGAACCGTTGACAGACAGCCCTTCTGGATGAAAATGTCAGCTGCGTCGGGTGACTAATGCTGCGTGTACATATAGTGTGTTTTCTTTTGTGTGCCTGTTTGCGTTTGGCACTTGTTTGCCTACGCGTCACAGCAGCAGAATGCAGAACTAATGTGGTTTCGCTCGTGAATCACGTCTGCTGGTTCAGTTCACTCACTCAGACGCTTTCTCACCCTGTCTCCACTCGCCACTCGTTTGTCTGCACAGTACTTCGCCGGAGCCTTGGCATACTGTGCCCTAACGCCGACTGTCTGTGTGTGTGTGTGTGTAGGTCCCAGTGTCCCTGGCTATGATGACACCGCAGGTGATTACTCCCCAGCAGATGCAGCAGATCCTTCAGCAGCAGGTCCTGAGCCCTCAGCAGCTCCAGGTCCTGCTCCAGCAGCAGCAGGCTCTCATGTTACAACAGGTAGGAGACCGCCACACACACACACACACATACACACACACATACACATACACATACACCGATTAAACTCAAACACGCACTCACACACACACACTCATGCATACTCACCCTCACATAGCGGTAGCAACTGTAGCTACACACCAATACACACACACACACACACACACACACACACACACACACAGCAGTAGGAGCAGTAGCCATCAGAGCAGGCCTTCAGGCTCACAGACAGCTGCTTCATCTCATATCCACATAGCCTCATATCAGGAGAGCAGCTACAAAGACCACGTGTGTCCACTCAAATCAGAGCTCCATAGCTGCCATATTGCTGTATGGTGTACCGTTATCAGACAGACAGACAGACACACACACACACACACACACACACACACACACACACACACACACACACACACACACACACACACACAAGCACACACGCTAAGCTCTTAAATTGATGAAACTCGGACTTCCTTCCAGTAAAGTCAAAAGACCGCTTCTTAGAGTGTATGAGTGTATTCTGTTGCAGTTCTTCTTTTTTCCCCGTATCCAGTAGGCAGTCACTGTTTTCTCTTCCATATTGTTTCTTAACAGGGTGCCATGAGCAGCTTGTTTGGCACAAAAGCCCTGTCTGTTAGCGAGTGTGTCGGACTCACACACAGGCGTCTCCCTCTTTTGCAGCAGCAACTCCAAGAGTTCTACAAGAAGCAGCAGGAGCAGCTTCACCTGCAGCTGTTACAGCAGCAGCATGGCACCAAGCAGCAGAGCAAAGAGGTATGGCGTCTCTCTACACCTCTCCCTCTCTCTATCGCTCTCTCTTTCTCTCTCTCTTTCTCTCTCTCTGTCTCTCTCTGTTTGTCTCTCTGCTCTGTTTGTGTGTGTATTTATGTGTTGTGTGTGTATGTACTGTATATATATGTGTGTGTGTGTGTGTGTGTGTGTGTGTGTGTGTGTGTGTGTGTGTGTGTGTGTGTGTGTGTGTGTGTGTGTGTGTGTGGTAGCAACAGGCCACGGAGTTAAGAGGTGCACACTGACAGCTCCACAGCCCCAGCACTCGCAGCCCTGCTCCGTTTGGCTGCCCCTCTATTTATCACCCACCTTAAACTGGGAGCAACGGTTTTGTTTTTTTTTTATTGTTTTTCTTCTCTCCTTTTCTTCTTTAAGTGTACTGAATACAGTTTGACTCACTAAAGGCATAGAGAGAGAGAGAGAGAGAGAGAGATTAAGAGGGACAGAGAAAGAAAGAAAGAGAGAGAGAGAGAGAGAGAGAGAGAAAGAGAGCGAGAGATTAAGAGGCATGCTCTCACTTTTCGGGTGTTCTAGCGCTCCCGGAGTAATTACTCACAAACAGATACCGACACTCACTTGCGTGTCCTTTGTCCTGTGTGCGCCACGCGTTCATTAATCAAAGTGCCGGGGATCTTTCTCTTTTCTCCCCTCCTCCTCCTCCTCCTCCTCCTCTCCTTCTTCTCCTTCCTCTTCTTCTTCTTCGTCTGCTTCTCTCTTGAGCTAATTCCTGGAGTAAACATGTTTCTGGTTCTCCTCTCCCCATCTGGCTTTGATGTGAAGTGCATCGGGAGAGTCATTTGTTCAATCCCCTTAAAACAAGAGCAGGGACAGAGAGAGGGGGGAGCGCGAATCAACAGCAGCGGGCCTCGTGCGGAGCTGAGTGGCTCCTCTGTTAATTAGCATGGAAATGGCAGGAGGAGAGAAGGCATGTAATTGTGAGATATCAGTGTGGGGAGTGCTTTCAGCACCGTCTTCCCCCCCCCCCCCCCCCCCCCCCCCCCCCTCTCTCATCCTCCCTTCATCTCTCTCTCTCTCTCTCTCTCTCTCTGTCTGTCTCTCTTTCAGGCTTTCTCTTTCACTTGTCATTTTCTCTCTCCCCCCCACCCTTTTTCTCTTTTCTCTGTGTTTTCTCGTCGTCCGCCGTCCGTCCTCTAGCGCTCGAGCGCTAGGGCTAGCTCATCAGCAGGAGCGGCCGCCGCCGCCGCGGCTCACTGCGTGTTAATGACTGCCGGATACGCGCATCGCTCCGGACAAAGGAATGATTATTGCGCGGTCAAAAGAAGTTCAAAGACAATCAGGGAATTTTCGTCTTTTCCCCTCCGAGAGTCACGTTGGAGAGAGGGGAGCGGGGGGTGAGGGGGTGGGGGTGGGGAGAGAGGGGGAGGTGAGGGGGTGGGTGGGTTTGTAGGCTAAGGTGGAGAGAGAGAGCATATAAATTAAGCTGAATGTTAAACACACACACACACACACATACACACACACACACACACACACACACACACACGGGCGCTCACACAGATACACACTCGGAGCACCCCTGACTTCAAAGTCCCCGCTCGCTAATTAATGAACTGCGGGCTTCAGTTTGGACAAGTTGTGGTGTGATGCGGCCATAAATCAAGGTGACAGGCGTGCTCCTCGGCCCCAGATAGGGCCCATCACCCCGTCCCTCGCATCTGATGTAAACACCCGCGGAGGTGGGGGCAGGTGGGGGCAGGTGGGGGAGGGGGGGCCAGTCTGAAGGAGGTGAAGACAGATAAACAGAAGACGCTTTTAAAAAAAGAGAGAGAGAGGGAGACAAAAAAAAGCTAAAGCGTGCACCACTTCAAATGTGTTTTCTGTATGATCACAGGAAATGAATGAAGTCTCAGGAGACATGTTCTTTCTCTCTCTTTCCCTCTTTCTATCTCTGTTTCTCTCCTCCTTTTCTCCCCCTTTCTTTTTGTGTCTCCTTCTGTCAGTGCCCCCTCATTTCGAATGTTTTTTTTTCTTCCTTCTTCTCTCCTTTTTTTTTTTTTTTTTTGGTTCAATGAGGTTGCTCGCAGCCATCAAACGACAGAATGCGAAATCCGCAGTTTCTCCCCTGCGGCTGACACACAATAACCCCCTGTTGTTGCTTTGTGCCGCTCTTATTTTAAAGACATCAATTTTGAGTTTCTCAAAGATCTTTAACTTTGGATTTGAAGCGCCACAATAAAGGCCTGCCACCGCCACTCTGTGTCATCCGTCAGGGTGTGTATTTTTCTCACGCTCGTGCCACTTCGCGTTAGCCTCCGATTGGTCTAACGGGGCCAGGGTGCGCGATCGTGTGCGTGCGTGTGTGTGTGTGTGTGTGTGCGTGAGCACGGTACAGACAGAGAGGGAGAGAGAGCACTTGAGCTCCTGTCAGCTGATGAGACCAGAAGAAGAAGAAGAAAGGTTGGAAATCAGAGACAGGGTGAAAGTTTGAACTTGCTGGCATTCTTCTTTTTTTTTGTCTGTTTTTTTTTATGTATTAAAGGCAAGGCTGTGTTTACAGGGGGGGTGGGGGGGGACACACGCGCAGATGATCAAAGATGTTTTCTCCTCATCAGCCATCTCATTGACACACACACACACACACACATAGACACACAGACACACACTCGCAGAAAGAAAGGGTGTAGGAGCCTCCCCGCTATGAGAGGAAGTGTACAGACTTCATCTAATGCGGGTGGAGGGGGAGCACTTCCTGCTGTGAAGTGACACTTAAACAGAGCGCTGCAGAGTCACCGGCCTCGCCGTCAGCCACACTAATCTCTGCTGTCATTCGCCCTTTCTCCTCCGTCAAATAGCCGCATTCTTCCCTTTCTTCCCCTCCGCCGCGCTCCTCTTCTTCCTCCTCTTCTCCGTCTTTAAGACAATGCCATGGTTTTAGGCGTTCGAAAGGCCATTTAGGCTTTTGCATAATACGATCTGTATTTATCGCAGTATTAATAATTCAGTTCATGTTAGAACGTATTTGGGAATTTGAGCAAATAAATGTGGCAGAGGCCACCGAGGACGTGTGTGCGTGCGTGTGTGTCTGTGTGTGTTTTAGTGTGCTTGAATTCACTTTGTTTCTACATGTATGTGTGTGTGTGTTTGTGTGCTTGAATGTTTGTTTCTATGTGTGTGTGTGTGTGTGTGTGTACGTTGCTGGGTGTGTGTGTGTTTGGTGTGTGTGTGTAGCCCTGTGTAGCCGGGTGACTTATCAGGATATCTCAGGCCCCTCTCCCAGCCCTCTCCGGGTGACCTGCCGTCCGTGTTGTGCCGAGACCTTTTTTGTGTGTGCTCGATTGTGAGAGGTAAACAAAAGTGGTGTATCCTGTGTTTGGTAACAGGGTGCGGTGCACAGCTTGGCAGCCTAGGCTGCTTTTAATGCCCCCCCACCCCGCCCCCGCCCACTCCCCCCCCCCCCCCTCGTCCACCCTCCCTCTGGAGTCCGTTTTGCTTGCTCATACGCTCCCACATCCTGTACGCCGGCCATGCCACACACATTTCCACTGGCCACCACTGCATGACCACCCCGAAAAGTTCAACAGAGTTTGTGAAGTTATTTTATTGTACAGCTATTGCTGTGCAGCTGTGTAGCTCTACATAAAAATATGATTTTCCAGACAGTTTGGTAACAATTAAGATATGTTATCACAGTTTGTGCCATTTCAAATAATTTGCTGTATTTCACAAAAGGGAAGACTCTAACGATAGATCTAGAATC
>NC_085002.1:10808783-10881283 GCF_963854185.1 Sardina pilchardus | reverse complement strand
CGGCTACCTGCCGCGGTAAAAATTGAGTCGTGCCGCCGGTGATCAATCAAGTGTCCCAACAACATACATTTTTTACGCCCGCCTCGGCTCGTCGGTGTCCCCCTCCGCCCCACCTGTAATGAGTGAAGCGGGCCGCCGCTGAAAAATGGCGGAAGGAGAGATAAACCAATCCGCCGATTTTTGAAAAGAATGACCTGGAAACGTTAAGAGAGAAATAGAGGCACGTAAGGGGTTTGTAGCCGTCCGCGCGGCCCCTAATAGAATGAGACCTCTTTTGAGGGAGCACTGTGGCGTCGCGCCGCGGCCAGGAATGCATTATATCGACGTTATTAATACGTTCGACTGTCATAAGTGATAGATTTTGAAAGGTGCGCGTTTTTTCCCTGATTCCCCCAGCGATGACAGAGAAAGCAAGTCACACAGAGGACAGAGGGAGAGAGTGAGAGAAATGGAGGGATTGAGATGTGGGAAAAAAAGAGAGAGAGAGGGGGGGATCAGGGAGCGTGTGCGAGAGAGAGACAGCTTCGTCCCACTCCGTTACCCCTTCTCATCAGACGAGTCTATCCGGCGTGGTCTCGTCTCAGTAAACAGTGGTGTCGGGGGTCAGCAGGACTGTTGGGTAATTGAGGGAGAGTGGGCCGCCCTGTCAAGCACATCGGCTAAAAATACATCGCACACTGTCACCGGGCACCAAGTGAGGGAAAATGATTGTTCCCGCAGCTGCAACCCAGGACACTCGCTACAACTACAATGACCTTCCCCATCCAACATCAACCCCAAACTTTCCCTCCAAGGATTTAACCATCCGAATGACCAGCCAAAAAAAAAAAAACGAGAAGGAAAATGGGGCCAAAAAGCAAATTCCCACCACATTGTGATGCTTTTTTGCTCTTTTTTTTAAAGCCTTTGACATTTAATGTTTGTACAGTGTCCAACAGAAGGTCTTAGCTGCGTAACAGCATCCAGCGACAAGCAAGAACGTCCACTGACACGCAGGGGAAAGCGAAGCGACAGAGAGAAAAAGAGAAGAGAAAGAGACGATAGACGACAGAAATAAAGAAGAGGAAGAGAAGTAGTAGAAAGAGACTGTGTGTCCGTATTGGTGTCAGGGCCAATTAATAAAGGGACGCTCCTTGAGAGAAGGGAAAAGGTTATTGATTTGTCCTGCAATCATTTCCTGCACTCTTTGATATGCAAACGATCCGGACGTGAATTTACAGCAATCCTATCGGCCTCGTTTGAGCGCGCGCACACACACACACACACACTCCGACTCCCGCTCTGCTCTATCGTTCGCTCCACCCGCTCCACCCCCCACCCCCACCCCCCTCTCTCTCCTGAGGCCCCGCGCCTCATTAGGCCACTGTTCTCCATTACGAGCGTAATTAAAATCTTTAGGAGCTTATCAAATTAAAAATGTTTTTTCCCCCCCCGATCGCATTGAGATCTTCACCTCGCCGCTCGCCGTTATTTTGGACCACAACAGGAATAAATTAAGACTAAGCATTTTGCACAATGCATTAGGAGGCCCGCGCACTCACGCTCGCTTGAAAAGGACCACTTCTCATATCTATGGAGAACGATTAAAAAGAGAGGCGGAGGTGTGTGTATGTGTGTATGTGTGTGTGTGGGTGTGTGGGTGTGTGTGTGGGTGTGTGTGTGTGTGTGTGGGTGGGTGGGTGTGGGGGTTGGATGGTGTGTGGATGGATGGGGAGGACTGGCAGTCTAAAGAGTATAAACCCACCCTTAGATAAGCACGGGCAAATCATCTTTCATTTGCCATTTGCTCATTTTCAAAAATCGATTTAATTAATTGTAATGTTAAACGAGTGGTCTTTCCGGCACTCTCTCTCTCTCTCTCTCTCTCTCTCTCTCTCTCTCTCTCTCTCTCTCTCTCTCTCTCTCTCTCTCTCTCTTCTCTCTCTCTAGGCTTAATTCAGCAGCATTTCCAAGGGGTCTTTCAACATATTTAAAAACCTGCCCCTATTCAAGTAGTCCACTCTGAATCCCCACTGCTAATTTGCGGCCATTCCTCATGAGTACATATTGGATTTCTCAATGTGCCATTAGACATATATGGTGGCCAAATGCATTTCAAATAGTCCAGCACTTAAAAAAGAGAGAGGGAGAATAAAAAAAAAATCAAACCTTTGGCCCGTGCCCAATATGCCTGTCGTCTTTTCTTCCTCCTCTCTCGTCCTGTCTGATCTGCACTGTCTCCTTCATGTCAGCTGAAGGCCACATTTTGGATTCTCCCAGACGCTGTATATTTGCTCTGGCACATGTATACATGGCTGTGCAGACAGTGGCTGTGTTCCCTTAGACACGGAACACTCCGAGTACAAACACAGCGTCTCAACACCCCTCCACACACACACACACATGCACACACACTCTTCTTTTCTCTGTCCCCAATATCGCCTCGGGTGCGTGTATTGCTGTCAGTCAGGAACAGAGAAAATCATGCGGTGTGTGTGCGTGTGAGAGATGGAGCGAGTGTGTGTGTGCACGCGTGTGTGATTGAGCAGGAGAGATGTCTTGTGTCTTCAAGGGACCCCCCCCCCCCCCCCCCCCCTTTCAAAGGATGTGTGAGCGACTGTGTGCTTGACTTGTTAAATGAGGTTTAAGTCTTCTGTGTCAATTGGAGGCGGTGCAAAGCTTTAAGTATTTTGCACATTAATGCGCTTTCCAGAGTATTACCCCAGGGCCTTGTTTTTGTGTGTGTGTGTGTGTGTTGGTGTTGTTGTTGTGATGTTCCATTGTAAACTTTCATCTCTCGCTCTGTGTGTGTGTGTGTGTGTGTGTGTGTGTGTGAGTGCACACCCTCTCCTTTCCTCTTTCAGTCTTGTGTGAAAAAGAAATAATGGTGATTATTCAGATTTCATGCCTTGTCTGGATGTTAATTATTTACTCAGGGCATGAAATGTGTGTGAATGCCAGGGATTTGTGTACACAAACACACACCCGGCACATCACACAGTGAGAAGAGAGGGGGGAGAAGAGTGGGTGGAGAAGAAAGCGAGGTAGTGGGCGGGAAACAGCGGAGCCCTTCGCTCCTTCACACACACGCTCAGATACACACACACACACACACACACACACACACACACACACACATACACGCACATGCACACACACACGCGGCATCACCTCTGTTGCAGCTACTCTTTTTTTTTTAATTCCCGCTAATTAATGCTCGCCTTTGTTTACACATGCTTTGATTTAATTATGTGACGAAGAGAGTCGGATTAGCGGTTAATTGATTTAATTATCCAATTTGTTTGTTGCAGGCATGATTCCAGCCGAGCTGCAGCAGCTGTGGAAAGAGGTGTCGAACGCTCACGTGAAGGAGGAGAATAACAATAACAACAACAACGGCGGCGGCAACGGCCTCAGCG
Source organism: Sardina pilchardus (assembly GCF_963854185.1). Taxonomy (NCBI): domain Eukaryota; kingdom Metazoa; phylum Chordata; class Actinopteri; order Clupeiformes; family Clupeidae; genus Sardina; species Sardina pilchardus. The sequence continues at coordinate 10,877,885 of NC_085002.1, read as the reverse complement.
GTGGCGGAGGCGGCAACGGAGGCGGCAGCGGCAGCAACGGGCATCGCGGCCTGGACCTGACGTCGCCGACGCCCGCCAAGAACCATCTGCACAACCAGCACGCAGCCACCAATGGGCAGTACATGGGCCTGAAGAGGGAAGGGTGAGTGTGGCACAGGAGCCCTTGGAGGCTAACTGGGCGTGCTAAGCCTGGCACCGGGGTCAGTGCAGCAGGCCGCCATTAGCGCGATTTACATGCCAGGCACGCTAATGTGGGTGGAGGTTTTTCTAGGAAAGCAGAAGGGGGGAAAAAATGAAGAAGGAAATGTGTTGTTTTCCTTCAAGGGAAAGTAACTGCCTGATTGGGAAAGAATTACACCTTCTCACATCATACCCCCCCCTCCCCACCCCCCCACGCCACCCAGCCTTAAAATTGAAATGAGGCACATTAGGTGCTACTCGTTCCCATCATCCTTGACTAAAAGAAAAACAGGGGGCCCTACTTTACTTTCCTCCAATGTAAGAGGCTGCGAGTCCTCCCAGGGACTCTGCTTGATGGACACATACCCATAGGGCTTTGCCCGCAAATGAATATTAATTTGTCGTTTGTAACTACCTCACTATTTTCATTAAGGTGCAGGCTCTCCCTCTCTCTCTCTCTCTCTCTCTCTCTCTCTCTCCCTCTCTCTCTCTCTCTCTCCCTCTCTCCCTCCTCGCGTTCCCTGCATAGCCACGTTCAGCAGGGAATTCAAACGGAACACCTGGGAGGCAGTAGGGATGGCTTGGCGAGCAGATTGCCGTGATGGGGATGGGATCACTACAGTATTAATTAGTGGGGGTGTGGGGTGGGCGGGAGCAAGATGTTATTTCAGTTTTGCGGTTGTGCAACTGCAGCTGTGACTTTGGCTTGGGCCCGTAAAAGTAGAAAATCAAATTGCTTGCAAACATTTTTTTTTATTCACTTTTTCTCCGCCTTTTCCTTCCCCTAACAACACAAAAATACACAAGCTTTTAACCCCTTGTGCCCCGTGTGATAATTAAGTTTTTCCAGTCTCATATGAACTTCAATTTTTTTTTGTTTTCTTTTTGTGGTCACAAGAGACATTTTCTGTGGGAGGAAAATAGGTCTGTTTACTTAAACCTAGCATAACCCTGTAAATTATATATCATTAGTTATGAATCCCGCCTTGTTGATACAGTTCCCTAAGTAATTGCATAGTATGAAAGCAATGTCTCTGTCTTTTTTCTGCCCTTCCTCCGTTTTTAACCCGGGCTGCTCACGTTATGTTCTAAATGTTTATTTGGAAGAGCAGCACCAAAGGGAGAAAGAAAGAGAGGGAGAGAGAGAGAGGGAGAGGGAGAGAGGGGGGATCTCTCCCTAACTGTGTGTGTCTTTGAGGAAAACATTCATTTGGCCTGCAACACGTTTACTTGTTTTTGCTCGAGCCGAGGCATGATCTTTGAACCGCGCGATTGAAGCCTCCAGGCACTATGAGCTCACCCCCGTTTACATCAGACCTACGTCTGCCTGATCAAACCCTACATGTCGTTGGGAAAGCTGTGCAAATGAAAACATGTTTCAAGCTTTCTGAAAGCCCCTCAGTACTTCAAGGTAGACATACACACCCACCCACACACACAAACACACACACACACACACACACACACACACACACACACACACACACACACACACTGACAAAGGCCTCTCATTCCCGCGGAAAGCCCCAAACACAGAGCCGGTGACTGAATTGATCTGTGTCTCCCAGAGGGCTATCGCGGTGGATGAACTCAGAGTGACTCCATCACAGCTGCAGCGGCTGTGAAGAGCGCTACGGAGAGAGCCACTTCAGCAGCGGAAAACACACACACACACACACACACACACACACACACGTATAGAAGACTAGAGGAGCGTGCGACTGTAATGCTAAATAGCATGCTAGGCCTTATCCGCGTGGAAATCGGCACGCCGGCCGGGAAATGTTAGCTGAAAGCAGGTTTGACATTTCATCCGATTGTCAGGTTTAATAAGTGAACATTATGGCACTCTCTCCGCCCCCCCCACCCCCATCCCCTCAGAGCGTGTCTTTATGTCAGAGGAACACGTCGCTTAGCGCCTGCGCGGCCGTCTGCCCAGGCCTGCTGCTGTTGATAGCACGTAATACCCCCCAGCGTGACGGAAGCCTGCACTTAGCCACGCAAGACAGACAGCGTGGAGAGATGAGCAGAGCTCAACCAAGACCACGGAGCACCTGACTTCTCCCCTCCCTCCCTCCCTCATCACTCCATCCATCCATCCATCCCTTTCTCTCTTTCTCTCGCTCTCTCTCTCTCTCTCTCTCTCTGTCCTCCAGTCTCTCATTCACTCTCTCTCTCTCTCTCTCTCCCTCTCTTTCTTGCACATTTGCACGCACGTCTTACGTTGCACTCACCCATAATCCAATGGTCTCTCCACTGTGGTCTCACCGCACACAGCACTCACATTACTAAGCTGAAGCAGCTTCCTTTTAACTGAGGAATGGCAAAGGCATGTAGCTGAAATTATCAACACCTTTACTCCCATCAAATGCCACTGCAGTGCTGGTGTTGGTGATCATGCCCTGGGGGGTGGGGTATTGAAATAAAACAACAACACCTCCCATATCAAGCACCAATGAAATATCCTGGGCCCTGAAGACATCTGTCAAAAACCTAGTCCTCCCTGTCTGTCTCGGTGTCTCTCAGTCTCTCTCCCTCTCTCTCTCTGGCGCTCTCTGCCAGAGATTAAAGAGGATGTCAACAGCAGTTTAACACGCACACGTGTGAGGGAGGCATTCTGAGGCTGAATATTCGGCAAGTATCTTAGATCTGTCAAGAGCCAAGCAGGTGTTTCATTTTTTTTTTTTTTTTAAGCGTTGACTCCATGGTTTGACTGAAAGCCAAATTCAAAGCAGTGAGTTTAGCATAGCGTGGTTAAAAGGCATATGCTTTGAAGACATAAAGCATTTATCATAGTCATGTTATACTGGCGACAATAATTCATAGTTGTTACGATACAGCGTCGAGTGTTGTTTCAGCTACCTCCAGACGGCTAAATATGAATATGCAGCTCCGTGCAGGAGCAGAAAAAGACCAAATATTGTTTCATGTAATTCATCCCCACAAGAACAAATGGCTGTGCCTTAATCCGGGGATTTGAATAGATAATGGGTTTTCTGGCCGAAACCGAAATAGAAAGCGTCTCATCCAGCTAGCGCCTGAACTTAATGAACTTTTAATTGATGTGGTTTTTCGCGAGTCCTTTTTGTCAGGCAACAGACACGACCCACTCTGCTGATGGACCTGTTTTCTCCGCGCGCATCTCAGATTGGTTTACAGTGAGCCTAAGTACCGTGTAGTTAGTTTCATGTGTCATATAAAATCTTGCCCAGGCACCGCGACGCCTGCAACTAAAACCTTAAGTGCCTCCGCAGGCATCACTCACCGGCCCTTTCACTTCCTCCTTAAAGGAAGGGAGGGGAAATTCAATCGCCGCAAAAGGAAAAAAAAAAACAGGCACGCACACACACACACACACACTCACACACGTACACTGAGACAAGATGTGCTGCGGCTTTTAACGGACTCCTAGATGCCCGCCTCTCTCTCCCTCTCCCACAGAGCCGCATTCCAAATCCTCCGCAATTGCGCACAAATTTGATGGATGGGCGGTTGGAGGGATAGAGGGATGGAGACGTTCCTGTCCGCTACGCTGTCTGTCTGTCTGATGCTCGCTCGCTCGCTCTGTCTGTCTGTCTGATGCTCGCTCGCTCGCTCTGTCTGTCTGTCTGATGCTCGCTCGCTCGCTCTGTCTGTCTGTCGGTCTGTCTGTCTGTCTGTCGTCGGGGCCTGTCAGTCAGGAAACCACAAGGATGAACAAACGCCTTTAAAGCCCTCATGACTCTGAACCCACTTGCTTTTTTTGGTGCTAAATGAAAATAGCCCCCAGTTTAGATGAACCTGCTGAAGGAGACCGAAAAGTGTGGAGAGAGGGCAGAGAAGGATCCGGAAATTGAAAGGGAGAGGGACTGTTGGAGCTAGGAAGTAGGAAGTAACCTCATACATGCATATACACATGCACACACACACACACACACACACACACACAGACACACACACATACATACACACACGCACGCACACGCACTAGAAAGCAAAATGATTTAAGGAAGCTTCACCTCCTTCCACCGCGTTGGCAGTATTGCCTGATATTACCATTGTCAGCCATCTCCGAGGCAGGCAGCTGGCCGAGCCGTTGAGCAGATGAATAACACTCTTGAGCTGAGCGCTCACCCCCACCCTCACCCCCCCACCCTGACCATTCTCCCCTTTAATTGATCCAGCACTCCAAAAAACGATGATAATGAAATCATTCTGCTGAAAGCCCTCTGCGTGCGGCGGCTGATGGTGGTGTTGGAGGTGGTGTTAGAGGTGGCGGCAGAGGTGTGTGTGGGGGGGGGGGTGTTGGGGGTGGTGTGAGAGGGTCTTGAGACACTGGAGTTGAGGGGTGGGGGTGGGGGTGGGGGTGGAGGTGCGGTGGGGTGGGGGAGGGCAGTGGAGAGGCCTGAGCGGAGCTCGGCGGTGAGTGGTGTTGTGACTTGTCGGTGTCAGCCTTGTCCAAACTGCGGCCGCAGACACTGGCCCCCCCTCGCTGCTCGTTAACGCCGTCGCCGCAACACCGCCTGCGCTCCCCCCCGAACGCATCGGAACACGCGCACGCGACCAACATGGCGGAAAATGATCTCGCAATAAAGCCCTGCTGTCCCACCATTCACAGCCACCCATTACTAACACGCGCGCACCCCTATGAGCAGATATGCTTTTGTCGAATATTGCACATCTGCTTAATCACTTTCTCTCTCTTTCACTTCTCTTTTCCACCAATCTCGTCTTCCTCTCCTCCTGCTCCTGCTCCTGCTCCTGCTCCTGCTCCCCCTTCCCGTTCGTCCTCCTTTCTCTCACACGCACACGTAAAGCAGATGACACGCTTTTCCCACATTTTTTCGGTAACAAGATCATTAGAGCTCTCTTTCCCCCCTGGGCTGCCTGCCTGCCTGCCTGCTGCCTCCACTGCGCCGCGCGTCCTGACACACCTGCACACCCAGAGCTCCGCAACGCAACGCTCCGCTCCAGTCAAATTTAAAACTCAGCCGGCTCAGGAGCTCACACTTTCCCCACCCCCCCTCTTTTTATTTTATATATTTATTTATTTATTTATTTATATATTTTTTTTTTTACTTTCCTCCGCCACTGCCGAATAAGGTAACAATAGGGAGGGATGGAAGGATGAGGAGGAGAGGAAGAGGAGAGGAAGAGGAGGTGGAGGAAAAGCCCTGAGTCCCAAACACTTCTCCAGTTTCACTAATGGAGATCATTTGGTGCAAATTCTGTCATTTGCTGCTGTTTAGTCATCCAGCCATTTAGCAAGGGCACTTGTGCTAGCAGCCCCTCCGAGCTTTTGTGCTCGACGAATCCCCACGCGTTCGCCACAATCCAATATCTTATTAATACAAAATTAACCAACATGCCTACTCAGAAAGAAATTATGTTAAAAAAAGAAACCATGTCTTTAAATTAAAAATCAGTGCTATATTCACCAGTCGAGACATTCCTTGTTAAAAACTCATTATAGGAGATCTTCCACATCTATTTATTAGCTGTATCAAAACAGACGTCTTAATGTGTATGCATAATTCATAATTGAATTTTTTAAAAAATATTTCTGCCTTTTGCAAGGGGGAAAAAAACTGTTAACCACATTCATGAATGCTTCACTGCTTCCTAATTGCAATGCAATTATCACTTGTTATGAACAATGTGAACTCTTAAGCAAGTAATTATAATACAAGGGAACCTGCAACGACCCTTAAAAATTCTTACTTGAGGTACAGCTTTGCTAACATGGCCACAAAATGAGATTTTAATCTCAACATTGCCGTGGTTTAATTCTGTGGTGCTCATACATCAAATTAAAATGGATGACTCTTTCTCCCCTTTCCCCCCTTTTTTCATTTACGTTTTTTATTCATTTATTATTTTTTTTTTTGTATTTTTTCCCCCATTTTTGTTGATATATTCCAGTGGGTATACACAGGGTTAGCTTCATTGTGTGCAAAGCTTTTTATATATATAAACCCCTGTCTGTAAGGGAAGAAAGGTATCCCTATCCATGTAGATTGGACAGGCACTAGTGAGATGAATTCCCCAGCGTTGGCACTGTGGGATTTGGCTGTGGTGGGTCCCATCTTCCGCTTCTGTCTTCCTCCTCCTCCTCCTCCTCCTCCACCTCCTCCTCTGTGGCCACTGCGCGGGCCTGGTGTCGTCTGAGGTGGGCGTGCCGTCTCTGGGAGAGATCAGCAGCACAGGTGGTACCGATATAGGCCAGTCCCCCAGGCTCTTGTAGCGCGGAGTTGTGTGGCTTGTTCGCTGTCTGCGTCCATATGGCAGCCCGTCCGATACAAATACTGGCTCCAGCACAGACACACACACACACACACACACACACACACACACACACACACACACACACACACACACACACACACACACAACCTACCCCCGCATTGTAAACTGTGGTGGACTCCTGCTCCAACACACGCCTACCCCTCCCTGTCTACCCCCTGCCCTGTCTGTAGGACATATGGAAGATGTTGTGTAGTTTGTTTTGGGTGCAGAGAGTGGGTACTGAAAGGCGTTTGTGACCCCCCCCTCCCTCCCCCCCCCTAAGCCTGATCAGATGTGCGCGTGTGAGACACTGCCTCCATAGCTCGGTCCAGCAGATAAATTGATCGCAGGCCGGACTGTTTACTGTTTGCGCTCGGCATGCGAGCGGGCCAGATGGATTAAGGCGCTTCCTGTTGTGGGAGAGGCCGGCCGTCCCTCCAGGTGGACCGCGGGGACGCGGGTCAGCGGCCGGGGCCGGCGGACGCAACCACAACATCCAGCGCGGCCCCTCGCCGGCCGGATCAAAGCGTTCCGTGGCTCCGGTCCGCCCTGCGAAATAATTACCTATTGATTGGCTATGTCTCAACCCACCACCACCACCGCCGCCGCCACGGCTCGGAGCGTCCAGCCCAAACCAGTGGTCACCCTCCAGCCAGAGAGGAAGCAGGGGTCTCATAGCAACATGGATCGCACACTTCCCAAAGTTGAAAGGTCACCTCAAACGCTGTGGCTTGTTACACAAAAGAAATCGCTGGGCAAGCGCTTTTTTTTTTTTTTTCTTTGGCTCTGAAACATCCTCTGCTGTTTGTCTGTTTGCACTTGATCTGCAAAGGCAGTTACACAGCAAATTCCAACCTGTCATGTGTGCATGGATCATGCCCTTAAAGGGATAATCCGGAGTGAAATGCACTTTAGATCAATTTTTCGGACTATTGGGAGTACATACGTTGAGTTGACACCAAAATCATGTCATTCGGATGTATTTTGAGAAAGTTCGCGCTCACCGTTTTTAGCCAAAACTCGTTAGCCTGGAAGTGACCGGGGCGTGTCCTTTCGCCGCTACAAAACGCTATTTTTATACCTCTTCTACTGTTCCAAACAACACTACACTTACGTGGTAGTGAGTAGAGGTTCCCTAAAGCCAAACCGAAGTATCCGCACGTCTTTATGTGGTCGGATAGAGAGTCCAGAATGAATTTAATCGAGTCCGTACCTTTCCGGAAATGTTAGTAAAGTGTTGTGAAAACGTTGCTAGCTGCAACAGCGACATTTCCGGAAAGGTACTGACTCGATTAAATTCATTCTGGACTCTCTATCCGACCACATAAAGACGTGGGGATACTTCGGTTTGGCTTTAGGGACCCTCTACTCACTACCACGTAAGTGTAGTGTTGTTTGGAACAGTAGAAGAGGTATACAAATAGCGTTTTGTAGCGGCGAAATGACATGCCCGAGTCACCTCCAGGCTAACGAGTTTTGGCTAAAAACGGTGAGCTCGAACTTTCTCAAAATACATCCGAATGACATGATTTTGGTGTCAACTCAACGTATGTACTCCCAATAGTCCGAAAAATTGATCTAAAGTGCATTTCACTCCGGATTATCCCTTTAATTTATTATTATTCTCTCCCCCCTCTCTCTGTCTTTCCCTCTCTCTTTCTCTCTCTCTCTCTCTCTCTCTCTCTCTCTCTCTCTCTCTCTCATCACAGCTCCACGCTGGAGGACCTCTCTCACCACGGTCACCCCCTGTACGGCCACGGCGTGTGCAAGTGGCCGGGCTGCGAGGCCGTCTTCGACGACTACCACGCATTCCTCAAGTAAGTGTCCGCTCGGGGCCTTTCAAAACATCCCACCCAAGTGTCACCTGTAATCTCCCAAGGAAAGAACAGCAGAAGGCGGCGAGAGTAAGAAAAAAAAAGGCCCCGTCTCGCTCGGTTCACCAGAAGGTTATCTCAGCGGTGCCCTGGCATAGGTCCTCGGCGGGTTTTTATTTTATGTGTCTTCTTTTATTTCTTCCTTTTGTTTTCGTGGCCCTTGACTTTGGCCACTGTCAGGTGTAATTCCGCGGCGCTACAGGTGTGAGCGGTAGTTAGTGGGGTGCGGGGGTGGCAGGTGGGGCAGTAGGGGGGTACAGGTCCAGGGTCTGAGCTGTGGGCTCGGTGGTGCGGCGTTCCCCCCCTCCCGGCCCAGCGAGGGGCTGATAATTCCTGTCATGAGTGCGCGGGCCCGCCGCGACGCTGGCAGTTTTTCCCAAACAAACAACGGGAGGATGTTTATCTGCGGCTGCAGGCACTCGGGGTGCGCTGCGTGTTTGCCCTTGGCTCTGGACACGGAGAGGGCCACCACTGTTTCCTCTTTTCTTCCCGCTCACCCCATCCTCTCTTTCTCTCTCTCTCCCTCTCCTTCCCTCTCTCTCTCTCTCTTTCTCTGTTGTCCACCCCTGTCATTTTTCGCTCTCTGCTCTTCCTCTCTCCCTCCCCCGGGTCTTTAAAGCACAGCTTCAGGGGTCACCGGCCCGGTAAATGTCCTCTCGGGTGAAATGGCCCGTTTGGCTCGCTGGGCCCGGGCCACCTGACGGGCTAGACCACGGCTCCCCCTCATTCAGCCGGCGCTGCGCAGTGCAGTCCACTCACAACTGGGCCCATTTCAGCCCTGACACCACCACAACCTGCTCTCCTCTCCTCCCACCCCCCTCTTTCCACTCTTCTCCACTCCCTCCTCCTCTTCCACCTCTCCACTCCTCTTTTTGTCTAGCTTCTCCCTCCCCTCCCCTCTTCACCCCTTCCCTCTCCTTTCCCCTCTTCCCCTCTCTGCTGTTCTGCTCTCTTCCCACTCTCCTCTCCTCTCCTCTTCTCCCTCCCCCACCCATCCAGGGGTGACCTGGGCCTTTGTTTGCCCCGCTGGCCCCAGTCCGGTCTGGTCTGGAGGGTAGGTGGGGGTTGTGCTGGGGGTGGTGGGCTGTTGTAATCTTCCCCGTGTGTAATCCAACACATAGCACGGCCATGACCACAGGGGGGGCGGAAGATGAAAACGTCTGTAGTGTGGCAGCGGATCAATGGCTTTCTGTCACCCTGGATTAGCTGCTCTTTAAACAAGATATGACACAATTCCATTATGGGAGGAGGGGGGGGGGGGGGGGTGAAAGTAAAACAGGGAGTGTGATGCACTAAGGGGCCCAGAGCAACAACACACACACACACACACACACACACACATATACACACACACACACACACACACACACACACACACACACACATATACACACACCCTCATATACAAAGCATGCACTCATATCAGAGTATAGGTGAGAGAGTCCACAGCTGCGTTGGGCTCACGTTGTTTCTCTTATTCCCTTCAGCCACAGCCAGCCACCCTCAGACAGGTTTATTCAAAGCTGTGTTTATAAAGCTCAGGGCACAGTAAACTCTGGAAAAATCACTTTGCAGATAATAGTTTAAGCTCCGCTAGACTTCTGTTTACCAAAGAGAAAATATTGAAAAGACTTGACCAGTGTGAGGGGAGGCAGAGTTAAAACGGAAAAAAGCAAGGTGCGCGCTCGTTGTTTTCCTTCTCACTGACGTTGAAATATTATTTGTTACACTTAGTTCCAGGTGTCGTAAAAAGACTGCTTTGTGTTTGTGCGTTTAAGGCCGAGGGTTTGGTCCAGTTGACTGCGTTTTTAGCTGGGCTCTGACACTGACTCCCCAGCTTTTTTGTTTATAGAAATGAGAGGAATTAGAATTTGAGCACTCACTAAAAGCCCTCTCTCTTTAAAAAGTTACTAAGTGCACTCCGTGCTGTTTTTACAAGTGTTTTTATCATGGCAACATCTTGTTTACTTTAGTTGCCTGCCCTAAACTGCTTGGAACATGTTAAGAAAACATTTGGAGAGTCTCCACAAAGCCGCCTTTGTTTAAGGACGGGCGGGAGTGCTCGGAGCTCACCAAGGTGTTAACTCTCCAGTCCTTAAGCACTTCCACATGAAGCACAACCCGCCCCCCCCCCAACCCCCCACCCTCCCGGTTTCTTCTCCGCTTGACACCAAATTAATCACATACATACGACAAAAATGAATACAATCGTTCAGGTGGATGACAGTGCCCCCCCCTGTAGCGTGGCTCGGTTGTGCGAGACAGAGAGAGGGGGCTGCGGTCAGGGCGGCGTGATTTTTGGAGGTTAGACGAGAGTGCGGTCGACGCAGGCTGGGACTGAAAAAGCGGCACAGCGTAATGAGAAAGGTGAGGAGGACGCTAACGTCAACCAGATTTTCGTCTCTCCATGCCAACAGAAACAGCGCGCGCGGGCCCCCAGAAATGTTGTTTTAAACTGAGAGTGTGTTTATTCTATCTTTGAAAGAAAACATTACATACCTAGTTGCACTATCCTGATAAATAAAAGAGAGGCCAAATGGAATTCCTGTTGAGTTTTTTTCGGCGCGCTGGGCTCGGGGAGTGAGGGTGCGGCCCCTCCATGGGTGTACAGCCCGGGCTCCTTGAGAGGGGTCGTGACCTCTTCCTCTGTGACCTCTCCAGAGGTCAAGAGAAGCTAAACACTGCACTGCCATCTAGTGCTTTGCCCACTGTGGCTCTCTCGCTTTCTTTCTCTCGCTCTTTCTCTCGCTCTTTCACTCTCTCTCTCTCTCTCACTCCTCGCAAATTGTGAGAAAGAGATTTTTTAGCTTTCTCACAGTAGTATGTTTTTTCTTTTTTTTTTTGGAAATGAGCTCTAATCCCTGTCACAATCCAAATGTGAAATGAGGAATTACAGTTACAGATAACCGAACACACACAATGAAGATCGAGATAAATGATATAATGTATGCCCTGATGTAATATAGGCTGTGCATTACAAATGCACATTGAATTGAGAGCATATGCATAAAAACCCTCTGGGGGCTGTGGATGCTGTATGGAATGAGCGATGGTGTTTTTTACATTTTCCGGCATGTTTGCCGAGACCGTGCGTGCTCGCCACGTGCTACTAAAACGGGAAGCCGTTTGAGGTTTCCCCCCGTGACTGGTCACCTGCCCACCTCTCCCACCGGTCTGCCCTCTCCATCATGCCACTCAAATGGGCCAAAAGGAGGCCAGAGCAGGCCCCCACTAAATGACATGCAAAATGCTGACTATTTAAGGAGCGTCTATTTAACTTGTTTTATTGTGGCAATTTACATTAGTGACTGTCATGGCTGCCAGAAAGCTTTTAAAAATCGTCTCCGTTTGAAGTCCAGGAAAGTGACATGTGCCAACGCTCGTAGTGTCTCCCAATGTCAATTTCCCCCTCTTCTCTCTCGGCAGCCCCGACTCCCCTTGTCCAGACACAGTGCACGCGGCTACATTAGAGCCATTTGAATATTTCATTTCCTATTAATTATGCACTGTGACTCTCCATGTCATTAGAGGGAAAGGGGTGGGGTGCGGGGGGGTGAGAGAGGGCTGGGAAGGGTGGTGGTGGTGGTGGTGGTGAAGGAAAAAAAATGAAATGTAACAAAGGATGAAAAGAAGGGTGCGAGGAGAGAGAGGAGGGGTGTGGGGGTGGGGGTGGGTGGATGTGGCTTCCGTGAGCAGTGAAAATTCCGAAGCTCGTCACGTACAGGCAGGCGAAGCTGCACTCCTCATTCAAAATGCACTTCAGGCCAGTTTAACGGAGGCTAAGATGTCTTCGCTTATTTCACTTGCTCGCCAAGACGAGGTCTCGTATGCTCGGAGATTCGAGCCCTGCTTGTAATTTTGATCAGATTCATGTTTATTTATTTATTCATTCATTCATTTATTTGGTTTCAGACAGTCCGGATATTAAGGAGGGAGACAATAGATTTCAGCAAGGTCAAATTTGGTGGTGTGCTCATATCTAATGACCACGGCCAGCATTCTTTTCATTTTAGTTTAGCATTTTAGTGTCTTAGTTTAGCGTTTGGCATGTTAGAGATATGCACAGAATGCAGTGGGTAGCAGATCATTTAAAGACGACCAGCATCCCAATTTTCTTTAACTTCTCGCAAATAGCCGGTTGAAAATAACCCCAGCCCAGGTGTTCATCATTGTCCCCTCCCAAGGTTGAGCGTACCTTGGTGCTCCTCCTCAGAGCAGCCACGCAGACTTGTGGCATCTATCTCCTCTCCACATCAATCCTCCCCAGCCTAGGACACGCATGTCTGCCTTTGCCTGATTTTGCCCCCTCGTATTTTAAATGCACAAATATGTTGTCTGCATGTCGGGGGGCCCGCGCGTCACACCCTGACCTGTCACGGCGGCCCCAGATTTATAAGGCCGTCAACGTGTCTGCCCCCCCCCCACCACCACCACCCCACAACTCCCAGTCAGAGTGGGCCACTGGTGATTTGCGGTAAATGCCCAGAAAAAAAGTGCATTTGAGAAGACGAGAGCATCTCTGTGCGACCCCCCCCTCCCCCCCTCCCTCTCTCTCACCTCCTCCTCCTCCTCCCTCTCTCCTCTCCCGGCACGGTTGCTGAGCCCACAGCCATGCCTTGGTGACAGTGACCTACATGGTCACCGAAGATGTGATATAATTTATGATATATATAATATATTGGATCCATTAGTGAGCATAATGAAGTAGTGAAATGAAAGGGTATTTGTGAAATCAGTTCAAACATCCTGCTCGGATTATGATTAAATGATTAATGGAATGCCCCTGCATAAGCATTTTCAAACAGTAATTCATGCGAAGGCTGATAAAAATCCTCCAATCATATTTCCTTCAGTCGCCGGCCTTATCTGCGCCATTTTCTATAAATCACGGCAGAAAAGAGGAGAGCAAGAAGGAAGAAAGAAGGGGGGAAACTGCGTCTGCGACTGGGAGAGCTACTTATTTAGATTAGTTATAAACGTGCTGGAAAAAGAAGAACGTCTTCGCTCCGGTATAAAATAATCGCACATAATTATATTCATAATTCAAGTCGCTGACAGATTCCATCTCTCTTTTTCTTGTTGTCCTCTGCCTTTCCTTCTGGCTTCATTTGAGTTCTCTTAATCTTGATGACATAATTAACAATGGAAAAAGGCAGGAAAATAAGGAGAATCTGCCGACCAGAAAGAAAGAAGGAGAAGGGAGGGGGACAGTTCTCTCTGTAATGCTTTCTCTGCGGAGGAGAGAGGGGGTAGTGGGAAGGACACGCCATTATTCACTATGCACATTTTCACCTGACGTGCCGATGTCATTTTCCCTTATCTGTTCAACTTAAGTTTCTGTAGATATTGCCACCTCATGAAATATGCATTCGATCGATTTTTGCTTTATTGAGATTTTATGTATCTTTTGTGATTCACGTTTGCGTAAAGTGTCTCGGGAAATGTAATATATTTGCAGGGCTGATATACTTGTATTTACTTTTCATTATCATAATGTGTGTGTGTGTGTGTTTCTGGGCACACTTCTGTGCATTTGTGTGTGCTGTGCATTTTTTAAATCACCGGTTGTTACCTCTCCTATTTTAAAAGAAATGGCCACCCTCAGAAAATGTCAATTGTTTTGTTGCTGTTGTCAGGCGATGTGTTGCATACATATGGTCAAGAGTGGCATTTGGGGACTGCAGAGGCAGTGACAGTCAAGTGAACTGATCTCATCTCTCTCTCTCTCTCTGTGTGTGTGTGTGTGTGTGTGTGTGTGTGTGTGTGTGTGTGTGTGTGTGTGTGTGTGTGTGTCCGCAGGCATCTGAACGGTGAGCACGCCCTGGACGACCGCAGCACGGCACAGTGTCGAGTGCAGATGCAGGTGGTTCAGCAGCTGGAACTTCAGGTACGCCTCCCCCTCCCCCTCCCCCTGCACCCCACCGCACCCCACCTCTCTCCCCTTTCTCCTCTGAAGAAAGCACATTTTTATTCCTCCCTTCATCCAGCTGTCTCTCCAACATCGCCCCCCACCACCTCACGCACACATTCACACAACCCACCCACCCCCCACCCCCTACCCCCACCCCCCGTTTGGAAGATATGACCAGTGGGTCAGAGATGGAAGGGGGCTGGAAAATGAAATTATTTTGTACATTTGTGAGTAACCAGTCATTAAAAATGTGTTATGTATGCATGACAGCCAGGCAAAGATATATGAAGGCCCCGGGGCTACGCAGGGAAGATAATTACATTTTGAATTTTACTGGCTTTTAAAGTCATTTATGACTTTTAACTGTTTGGCGCTACAATAAAACACTTTCTGAAATACTCTGGGCAGCTGTAGTGGCGGAGACTGGGTCCTCTAGTGGACCGGGATTATGGATGGATGAGCAGAGTGGCCAGGAGATAAATGGCGCGTCTGACGGCCAACCACAACGCGCATCTGTCGTTAAAGGCATCTCTGTGTAGTAGGGCTTCTTCTTAACAGCATGATTGACAGGACAATTGAGATTTCAGTCGCGCTTTCTAAGAAGGTGTGTTAACAAACCGTTTACAAGGTATTACTTGCTTTTTCTATTAATAAGCATGCATGGCATGCATTAATTAAGTATTGCATACAATATTTTTTAAATGTCTTAGAAACTATTTGTATAATCTAATAGTGTTAGCTGACAATAAATGTATAATTAAACATTCAGTATTAAACTGTCAATGGTTTATTAAGTGTTTACAGTATATATTTTTTGTGACTTATAAACTACTTGTAGGTCATCTACAAATGATATCTAATGAATAGTAAAAAGCAAGCTAACGTTTAATAATACCTTGTTAAGGGTTTGTTAAGACTCCTAAAGCGTTAATATTTCAACATGGCTGACACAGTGTGGCCTCTCCACGGACAGTTAGTCGCCCACCCCAGCGCCGCTCTCCGCAGCTCCGAGCTCTTCGTCCCTAATGACCTCTGGCTGATAAACATCCCTCATCTCTCATCTCTCGCCGACTTCAAGAGTGCTGCTTTAAGCAGCTAGACAGCGCACTTGTCAGTCTCCGATCCATACCCATATTTGATGCACTCTTTTTAGAGAGGACACACACACACACACACACACACACACACACACACACACACACACACACACACACACACACACACACACTTAGTTAGGACGGACCAAGCAAGTGTCCCAGAGTGGCCCCAGCCTGGTTCAGAAACAGTGTGGCAAATGATGGGAGTTGATTGGACAGAGTGTGTCCTCCCACCATGCCGTTTGCTTATGATGTGTAGTGGCAGGCAAAGCGTGGGAGAGACGACCGACACAGGGAGACGCCAGACAGAGAAAGGTGAGTGAGAGACAGAGAGAAGAGAGAAAGAGAGAGAGAAAGAAAGAGAGAGACCAGAGGAGAGCAGGTGAAAGATGCCCCCCCCCGCCCCCTTTCATCCCAGCCATACATGGGTACTAGTCACCGCAGTACGGTGGCCTATTTCTTGGTGCAGGCTGTCTGTGTCAAAGTGCAAGCCTCTGAGCGCAGCAAAGAGCTCTCTAATGAACACACCGGCTTTTCATTTACAATGTCCTGCCGGCCCCTTTGATCCCCCTGCATGGAGATTATTTGTGTCTTTCCCTTTTTTGACAACAACAAAAAAAAAAGATGCCAGACGGTACCATGAAGAGAGAGGAGAAAATGAAATGGCACTAACAAGAATAAGTAGCTTTGCCATGTGATTGAACTGTGTGTGCTCATTATGCGTTGGGAATTCATGTGTTTGTGTTTTGTTTCTTTTCTTTCCTCCTCATTACAGTTAGCGAAAGACAAGGAACGTCTGCAAGCTATGATGACTCATCTACACGTCAAGTCCACTGAGCCCAAGAGTACCCCACAGCCTGTGAGTACGAGCTCTGTCATACATCTCTCTCCCTCTCCCTTTCTCTCTCTCTCTATCTCTCTCTCTCCATCTTTCTCGCTTTCTCTCTCTCTTTCCCCCTCTCTCCTTCATCTATCTCTCTCTCACACTCTCTCTCTTTCTTTCCCTCTCTGTCTTTATCTTTCTCACTCTATCTCTCTCACTCTATCTTTCTCACTCTTTCTCTCTCTGTCTTTCCCTTTCTCTTTATCTCTCCCTATCTCTCTCACTCTCTCTATATCTCTCCCTCTCTCTCTCTCTCTCTCTCTCTCTCGCTCTCATTTGTCTAATTACTAGACTGATGTGTTTTTACACATACTTTTGGTTTCTTGGGTTGTCAGCTGAGAGACAGCTGTTGGATGCTGCCGGCGCGCGATAAATATGCTCCCCTCATCACATCATCTGTTGACATCTCCCCCGTTCCGCTTTTTGTCTCCGCGCTGATCCCTCAAACAAACACGGCACTCTGTGTCAACAGATAATTATAGATCAATGGCATCCCAGCTCCCGCTGTAGCAGCTCCAGTCGGGGAATTCACTCGACGCTGGATGTCCATTTAACAGTGTGTTACTTTCGAAACCGACTCGGAGATATTTAGGTAGTGAGTTTCGTCTTTTTTCTCTCTCTCTCTCTCTCTTTCTCTCTCTCTCTCTCTCTCTCTCTCTCTCTCTCTCTCTCTCTGTCTCTCTCTCTCTCTCTCTCTATCTCTCTCTCCTCATTCTTTCTTTCTTTCATGTGACACAGATTGCGATGAAGCGGCTGCTTTTCAGAAGCCCGGCCGGTTTTTTGGGGGGTGTCTGCGAACGCAAACAGTGTGTAATGCGTGTCACTGACACACGCTGGAGAGGCAGTCACGGGTGAAAATATTCGGTTGTTGTGTGCCATACGACGCTGGCCCCCTCCTCTTCTCTTGTTCGGGTTTGTGTGGCGCCGCTTTGTCAGAAGTGAAAGCAGTCAAAGCATCAGTGCTGTAGGGGTAATGTCATGGCAAAAAAAAGAAAAGAATGGAAGAAAGGACACAAGGGAAAGAGATCGAGAGAAGGAGAGAGAGAGAGGAAGAGAGCCCTGCCATGGCCTTCACACACACACACACACACACACACACACACACACACACATCCCTTCTGTGTGTGAAAAGAGAGAGGACTCTCTCTCTCTCTCTCTCTCTCTCTCTCTCTCTCTCTCTGTCTGTCTGTCTATGCAACCATGGCACTCTAATCATTTATTTACAGCTTAGACCAGACCAGGGCTCCTCTCCTCCTCTCTCCTCTCCTCCTCTCCTCCTCTCCTCCTCTCCTCCTCTCTTCTCCACAGCAGGCAGGCAGAGAGTCAACAGCGGTGGCCCCCGCACACATGCGGATGACAACGGGCCCGGCGCGTCTCCGCGGCTGCCTGTCTGACGCCTGTGTCACCCACCCTGATTGTGAGGATTAGCGAGCGGGACGGGCCCCTGACACGGAGCCATTTGTATATGAAAAGTGGCCCTGCGTGTCTGATAGTATTGTGAGCCTTTCTCTCTGTTCCCCCCCTGGGGGGTGGGGGTTGGGGCGGATAGGGCGGGGGGGGGGGATGTCGGGAGAGTGAGTGAGTGGGAGGGAGGGGGGTGGTGGTGGTGGAGGGGCAGTGTGGGTGCATGTAAAGCATGCCACTCGTGGGGGTTATTATTTGCCCGCTCGCTCCATTCAAATGTCCTCGCCAGCATTCAGTCAGACAGCCAGAGACATGCAGCGTCTGCTGCTGCACTGTGTGGTTAGGAGGGGGCGTGTGTGTGGTATGTATGTGTGTGTGTGTGTGTGTGTGTGTGTGTGTGTGTGTGTATGTGTGTGCGTGGAGAGGACCTGGCCTCGAGGCCTGTGCTTAGCTGTAGCTGTGGAGGATCTTGGCCCGAATTCACCTCCATGCAGGTCAGAGCAGGTTCACGCCGGTGCATCGATCCAGCTAATTGTCGACATTGATCTCCTTAATTGTTTTTATTAGTGCACCGTCCAGTGCTGTTTAGCAGACCATCACAGAGAGCATTCAGGCCTTAGGAAGCATGTTTCTACCAATTCAGTCTAAGTGGAAGAAATCAGTGGTCCCAACCAATATTTTCACACAAAATGCCCCCATGATGTAGAAGGGAAATGCAATTTCAGGCCAAATTCTTGTTATTTACCACATTTTCGGAGTGTGTGATTGGATTAAATGAGCTGTTTGTTTGTAAGTGTTAATGTGTGACTGATCGAACGGAGCGAGCTTGGTGTGTGTGCGTGCGCATGCTTATGTGTTTATCAGGCCGCTTTGTGTATATTAGCCGAGTCGATGTCACGAAGCATTCTTGTCAGAATTCTGACCTTTCCTCCACACATAATTAAGGAGAGCCTTTTATTTGTGTGTGTGTGTGTGTGTGTGTGTGTGTGTGTGTGTTGTTTATTTTCTTTAGCGGCGTGGCGAGTCAAAGCCAGTATAATTAGATCACCAATTACCATTTAATTAATTTCTGTCTGAAGTCTCATTTTGTCGGGGCTTTGGAACGAGCCCAAATCGTGACGGAGACAAAGGGGAGGCTATTACTCGACTGTCTGGCCCATTGTCGAGGCGGCGCTCTGTTTAGGGACGACGAATATGCATGAAACGCTCGACAAAGACGGGTAATCCAGAAGGGGCGAAAAAAGTCAGCTGTTGATGTTAAAAAAAGAAAAAGGGGGGGACGGGGGGTAGAGGGAAAATAACAAGCTGAGGAGTCATTTATTTAGCTTGTGATTTTAAACTGTCACAGTGAAAGAAAATATATACTGTTCAGCAGTGGATGCGCAGAACTCATGCCGTTTGCCAAGAGGCATGTTTGAGACACAGAGTGTGCAAATAAACAGATGTGCATTACATTAACAAGCGAGTGTAATTATTTTTACAGAACCAAATCGCAGCGCTTACTGGGAGTAAAAAGCACTTTAGCCAGCAGCCTATCAGGGGGTAATGGGTAGCAATTGAAAACATCGCCAGGGAGAGAAAAGAGAGGAGCCTGAAATCAAGTCGCGTCGGGAGAATGCAAGACTGCCACAAATGCCCAGGGTGCGGAGACAATGCCATGTCAAGGAGAAAAATTTGCCATCGTTGGCAGGCCCAGATTTCTTTATTACACACCTGTCCATCAAGTGGAACATCTCGGCAGTAATGACCGTTAATAGGGAGGGTGGTAATTGGGTGGCCATGAAGGATCCATGCGCTGGGGGTTAGATGTTAAACACGGGCTGCTCACTTGCACCTGGGTGCACCCCCCACACACCCCGCCCCCCCCCACAGCCCACTCCGTCTCCACTGTCACCCATGCCATTATCAGAAAAAATTAGACATCCGATAGCACCAAAGCAATTGACAGGCTTGACATTTCATTAATTTGTTAGCACAATCCACAAATGATTGTCAGAGATGAGACGCCTTCCCGTAACCACCACCACCACCACCACCCACGCTTGCCCTCGCCAACCCCACCCCGTTAACCGCCAGTCCTGACAGCCCTCCCTCTTCTCACCCCCCCAACCAGACACACCAACACTCACTCACACACACACACACACATACACACGCACCACTATTTCCACCCCTTTCTCTCTCTCCTCCCAGACTGAGAGTCATGTTTAATTTGGAAACTGACCTCCTTTGGGCAAATTAGCAATTAGAACAATTTTGCGAGAATATGTATATGTGTCATTAGTTTTCCCACAAATGAATAGCGGGAGAGCTACGGGTCAGGCGCACATTTTCCACTCGACTGCCTCGGCGGCGGCCGACTCCACCCCGTCCCCACCGCCGCTGTCGCTCGACGCCTCTCTCGTGTGGCGTCTGCCGTCGCTTCCCTCGCCCCGCTTCCCTCGCCGAGCTCTCTGCTTAATTAGTTTACCTTTGTTGCCATCGCTGGTGATATTACACCCCTCTCTTCATCCCTCAACCCTGCTTCTCAACAACAAAACACTCACTACACACACACATACGCACGCACACACACACACACACACACACGTGTACACACTTCTGCACACACACACACACACTCACACACAAAAAAAAGAGCGACACTTTTATGGCAGAATGTTCTGGAAGCGTCTGCTTGCCGGGGCTCAGCCCCTGATGATGGGGGTCAGCCGGCTCCAGTGTTTAATCATGGGATCACCCCACCATAAGCATCTCCTAATTAGAGTCCTTACAATACAATTTTCCCTGGTAATTAGCCCAGATTGGCTGCTTCCTGTCGCCGGCTTATTAGTGGCTGCTCAGCGGTAGGTGAGGAGCCCGCTGTCATTTGTCACGGCTGCTGGAGAGTCTCACCTCCCACGGCCTCCTCCCTCTCCTCCTCCCTTCTTCCCTCTCCTCCCTCTCCCTCTCCTCCTCCACCCTTCTTCCCTCTCCTCCCTCTCCTCTTCTCTTCTTCCCTCTCCCTCTCTCCTCCGTCTCCTCCAGTCGCTGCCACTGGAAGGCGCCTCCAGCAGCCTTGGCCAAGACTGAGCTGGAGCTGGAGAGAGAGAGGAGCCAGACTCGGGGATGCCAGGGTGCCACACAAAAGAGCTCGGAGCGGGAGTGCTGGCAGGCACGGGGGAGATGGCACAGGGAGAGCGTTGTGGGTGGGGAGGGGGGAGAGGGAGGGGGGGGGGGGGGGGGGATAGCTGTATGTGAGCCAGGAGGATTCCGACTGCTTTTGGGATGTTTCACTGCCTTACCCCGTGAGTCTTCACAGGAGAGGCCAAGTGCTGAACGTGCTGATGGAGTTCAGCTGTGATTCAGCGCCATTAGTCGTCCCCGGCAACAGTCAACACCAGAACGGACCTGGGAACGATCTTAAACCGGCTCCACACCGCATACACGTTGTACGCATGTACGTTTACTGTAGGCAACATGAGTCACAATTACAGATGCTTTTAGACTCTTTTTAAAAGGACTTCTAAGGCTTTAATGTTATCAATATGGAGCCCTCCAGCCCAGCCAACTTAGCTCCATCATCACTGATACAATTTGTGTAGTAGGGCGGGGTGGTAGAGCAGATAGAGTTACCGCTCCGTGTGAGGTCGTGTTCTATTCCCCAAGCGCTGTGAGCTTTTATAAGTGGCCTCATATGAAAGTGTCATCTACATACACGTTGACCTTAGTTAGTTAGTTCTTGGTTTGGTTCTAACCTAACCTTTAGAGAACCAAATGCTACGTTCTCTAGATGTTAGGTGAAACTACGAGGACCTTTAACCTTTACCATTTCAATTCCATGAATGTCTTTTTTTTTTCTCCCCCCTTCCTTTGTTTTTATTGGTTCGTGCGCGCAGCTGAACCTGGTGTCCAGCATCACGCTGTCGAAGACGGCCCCGGCGTCCCCGCCGCTCAGCCTGCCCCAGACGCCCACCACGCCCACCACGCCCCTGACGCCGCTGTCGCAGGCCCACCCCGTCATCACCCCCACCAGCCTGCACAGCGTGGGGCCCATGCGCCGCCGCTACTCCGACAAGTACAACATGCCCATCTCCCCAGGTAGCCTACACACACACACACACACACACACACACACACACCTGCATACACACAAACACACACGCACACACGCACGCGCACACACACACACACACAAACATGACACGCACACCTGCATACACACAAACACACACACATACAGCTCTGGGGAAACTGCTACAAACAAACAAATGCGTCCACATACAAACAGACACACACACAGAGAGAGAGAGCATATAACCACACACACACACACACACACACACAGATACAGAGACTTACTGATATATTATACGCACGTACTGTAATTGCGTGCAATGGCTCAAATGTCTGCAGAGAAGATGAAGACCCAAACAAACCTATTAATGATGCATCATTATCCCAGCAGCTCCTGTGCCCAGACGTCTCACACTGAATTGCCCCTGTGTCAAAGTGAAAATGTTGTTTTAGCGTTTGGAGGGTAATGATGTTAACATATTCCCTCACAATCTCCCTCTCTTTTTGAACAGACATCGTGCAGAACAAAGAGTTCTACATGAACGCGGATGTCCGGCCTCCGTTCACGTACGCCTCTCTAATCAGACAGGTAAGGCTCTGTCGCCGGGCCACTGATGTGTGTACGGGGGGGAAGCGTTTCATCTAGTTCAATGGGCTGATCCATGAACCACTCAAAGGCCACGCGACGCCGCCGACACACAACACAACACAACACAACACAACAGCTTATCCCTTTCTTCTCTAGCCGCCCCCCTCACACACACACACACACACACACACACACACCCTTCCCTTCCCCTTTTTAAATTTGCAAATACAATCCAACGAACACGCGGCGCAAGATTAACCATCCGCAAATGAGACCTTGTCCCTCCAAAAAGGGGGAGGGGGGGCGGGTTTGGTGGAGGGGAAAAAAACACATGGCGTACACAACAATTGCTTTTGATTAGACTTCTTTCGAGTGACTGTGATTATTATGAAATTCATTTCACACAACAGTAGGAATGAACCTGTTAAAAGATGCCCAGTCAATTATCGCCCGGACCGGTAATCTCTGATCGCAGGAATTAATCTGGGCAGCGGATAATTGCTGGCCTGTAATCTGCCTGTGAAATATTCATCCCTCCCTCCCTCCGTCATTTAGGGGGCATAGAGGGGAATTGCTCCAATCTGAATATTTGAATAAGAAAATGAACAAGGGCCCCATTTAGTAAACAAAGCACCTCCGACTGGACAAGTGACGGACGGTTAGCCACACGTGTGGCCCGCGGGGGCAGGCGGGGGGGGGGGGGGGGGTGGCTTTGCCCGGCAGCGATTAGCGCTCGGTGTCATCACTGACATTTCAAGCACATAGCGGACCTTTGTCTTCTTGTCGCCATGGCTTCTTATTGTTTTCTTCCTCTTCTTCTTCTTCTTCCTCCTCACCCAACGCTCGTCCAGGCCATCCTGGAGTCGCCGGAGAAGCAGCTGACACTAAACGAGATCTACAACTGGTTCACGCGAATGTTCGCCTACTTCAGACGCAACGCGGCCACGTGGAAGGTAATGCCAGCGCCTCTTCCTCGCTCTTCCTCCTCCTCAGCCTTCCTCCCCTTCTCCGACAGGCGTCACATGCTGGCGCCGGCGAAGGCGAAGTGCGTGGTGCACTCCTCGAACATCTGCACATTTCAACAACTCGAGACGCACTCGTGCTAAACGCACAGAGAGAAATGGAGAGAGAGAGGGAGTGAGAGAAAGGGAGAGAGGGAAGGAGAGATAGAGAGAGAGAGAAGGAGAGAGAGAGAGAGAGGCCTCAGGGGCCAATGCATCATGTTGATGCTGTGGCACTGAGAAGCCCAGAGAAGAAAATATCATAAACACTCGACTAAAAGAGGAATGAGAGGCCCGCCCTGAAGCCAAGAGACTGTTCAGACAAGGTTTTTTTTTCAATTTTTCTTTTTTTCTTTTTTTAAATGCACGTGTTGGCTGCCAGCTAGACCTGGCGCTGAAATATCTCCCACAAAAATCTCCTCAGCTGCACCACACACGCACACACACACACTTCTACCAGACCACACACACACTCACTCTCTCTATCTCGAGTGCCAAAGGACAGGGGAAGGAGAGGGAAATGAAAGCGGGAGTGGAGAGGTGTAAGGAAGTGATGGCTTGAGCATGTGGTGAATCTGCAGTGCTTTAGAGGCTGTCACACTCTGTGTGTGTGTGTGTGTGTTTGTCTGAGTGTATTTCTGTATGTGTTCGTGTGTGTGTGTGTGTGTGTGTGTGTGTGTGTCTGGGGGGTGTCTCGGTTCTTTAGCTCTCTGCTCCAGCAGCCACTGACAGTCTGTCCATAGGGGCACGTTGTAGTCATAAACACCATTCCCCACCGCACCACTATCCTGAACCAAGGCTTGTGAGGACACACACACACGCGCACACACACACACATACATTTTGTACACTGACACATGCACCTTAACTATTAACCAAGCATACAAAAAAATGTGCACACACACACACACTCATAGACACGCACACATTCACACAAACACCTAGAGAAAAAAAACATTCAGTGGCGGCCAGGCACCCCAACACCTATTTTCTCACACACATTTGAAAGCGCTGGGCTGAATGCATTGACACATGCAGGTGTCTATAGGATGAGCTATGTGGTCTCACTGGTGCTCGGTATAATTGGAAAACTTAAAACAAAAAAAAACTTTCCTTGAAAGGTAAACTCCACACAACCGCATGACAAAAAGAGATTAAACGATGTTCATTGTTGCCGTGCATAAAACACAGTAGACTCTCAAGTGAGCAATTACCGGACTGCGCTTTGGAAAGAAATACTGCACTGCTCCTCTATTAAAAAGTGATATAATTATGCAATTATTTGTATTCTTTAAAGGACCCCTGAGATCAAATGCTTGACATTTTGCACTTTGAACAGGATGTCCTTTTGGCGGTCCAGGGTTCATTTATTTAGAGGCACTGCTGGTCCCTTTTTTTTTTTTCGCCCACGGTGTTTTAACGAGGAGAAATGACCACGACTTTTTGACACGGGGGGTAACAAACTACCTTGGTGACAAAAGGTTGATGCCCGCACAACACAACCATTCATTAACGTCGGGTGCTTATTTACTGAACGCTGTCTGACCGCCATAGAAAACGGTTTGATGAAAAGCTTGTGAGGGAGCCAGTATCCAGAGCAGGCAGGCAGGCTCGGGTCTTCCCCTCATTGTTCGCTTTTGGGTGAAGCCATAACTAAGACTCTGCGGGCCAAAAAATGTTGTTTATTCACTCAAGTGTTTGTTCTGTCTGGAATTTTGTTTTGTTGTCAGAGGTGGCTCATTCAATTGGCCCATCATCAAAAGGGTGTTGTATTTATTTAGCAAGAAATGGTCTTAACTTGTGTTCTTGTGTGATTTAAATATGTATATTTAAAACTCTGTTTTGGCTATTTTTCATTGTATTTAAAAACATCCATCCTCACAACTGTTAAGATCATAATGTAAACACCCGTTCAGCAAGTCCTCAGTGCTTCATTCTGTCACTGTGAATGAATTTAGGAAGAAATTAAAGAAGACTTTGTTTGTTTGTGTTTTTCCCCCCCTCTCCCTCCTCTCCCACCCCACGGCAGAACGCAGTCCGGCATAATCTTAGTCTACACAAGTGTTTTGTACGAGTAGAAAATGTAAAAGGGGCGGTGTGGACGGTGGACGAGCTAGAGTTCCAAAAGCGGCGGCCACAGAAGATCAGCGGGTACGTGCGTCCATCTCCCCCGTGGCCACTGGCGCTGCCCTGGCAACGCTCCCCTGACCCCGACCCCGCCGCCGCCGCTGTCCGACTGATCGGACACGGCTGCTTCATACCCCCCATTGTCTGTGTGCCATGATGCCCAGCGCTACTGCTGCTGCCCACCCCCACCCACCGCCGCTTGCTTTTGGCGTGAAATCTTCCCCTCTCTCATGCCCACCCCACCCCACTCGCTCGCTTGTTCGCTCGCTCACCCAGCCACCGCCATGCTTCTGCCACAGCTTCTCCTCCTATGCTATGTAGGGGCCGCATTAACCCTCATCTGCTTGTGTTGCATTTGAATCCTCACGCTGTCCTCCCTGCCTCTCTGTTTGTGTGTCTGTCTGTGTTTTCCCTCCCTTGTCTTGTCTGTTGCAATCCCCCCCCTCCCCCACACACCTTTGCATCTGCACCTGGCTGCTTCGCCCCCCCACCTGCCTTCCATCCAACCCACCCACCCACCCACCCGCCCATCCATCCATCCCAGGGTGCGGTGCGCACCAACCTCTCGCTGCACAAGTGCTTTGTGAGGGTGGAGGATGAGTATGGGTCATTTTGGACCATTGATGAAGACGAGTTTAAGCGCGGCCGCCACGTGCAGCGAGGCCGCCCGCGGAAGTGTCCGGTCGAGGAGAGCCTGGATGAGTAAGCGCTTCCTTGACCCCGGCCCTCCAAACCTCCTCCACCCTAAAATCCCCCCCCCCCACCTGCCCTCCCAGCATGCTTTGCTTCTGCAACCGCAACGACCCCCTTCCCCGTCCCCAACCCCTCATCCTCCTGCTTCTCTCCATGTCTATGGCCATTCATCATGCATTCAAAACACCTGCCTCCCACTAGCTTTCCTCCTTTCCTTCTCTCTCTCTCTCTCTCTCTCTCTCTCTCTCTCTCTCTCTCTCTCTCTCTCTCTCTCTCTCTCTCTCTCAACTCTCTCTCTCTCAACTTTCTTTTTTTCTCTCACTCTGTCCATGTCTCTGTCTCTCTCTCAACTCTTTCTCTCTCTCTCTCTCTCTCTCTCTCTCTCTCTCTCTCTCTCTCTCTCTCTCTCTCTCTCTCTCTCTCTCTCCCTCTCTCTATCTCAGATTGAAGTTGACTGTGTGTGCTTTAATGGTTGTGTATTTAAAGGCAGCTCTCCAGCAGCCAGAGCTATATATAACAGCATGTCAAATATTCACATAAATATTGGAGCATCAGATGTAGACTTTTATGAGCGCCTATCGATTTTCCGTCAGTATTTTATTGGGAACTGGATCGCGGTCCGGTCGTAAGACCCCGCGAATCCATCAATCCATACGCTATTATAGTGTCTGATCTGGAAAAGCTCGCCGTCACGTCGTCCTAACAAGGCGACGAGTGTATTCTTTAGACAAGCGCTGTTATAGTTTGGACATTGATCTGAGCAATTAATTGTATTTTTCTACAGATTTATTAGCATATAAATCAGCTGTTATGTGCGGCGCTGTTAGGTCTTTAACTGTATGGGGGGATAAGGACAGCAGCGGGGGAGCTTGAGGCTGCCGGTTGGGATGGGTCAGTAATGTTTTGTGTGATGTCCGCAGCAGCCCGGCCTTGGTGAAAAACATCCAGACTAGTTTGGCGTACGGCCCTGCCCTCTCTGCCGCCTTCCAGGTAAAAGCCTCTACTGCTCCCATTCCCTATTCTTCTTTCGTTCTTCTCCCTCTTTTTTTTATTTGGATTTTCACGGCTCCTCTCCTCTTCTCTCTTCACTCGCTCGCTCGGGGTCTTGTGCTGATTTTTTTTTTCTCCCTCTCTCTCTCTCTCTCTCTCTCTCTCTCTCTCTCTCTCTCTCTCTCCTCCTCGCTCTCTCTTTTTCAGGCTTCGATGGCAGAAAACAACATACCTCTCTACACTACTGCCTCCATTGGAAGTCCCACTCTGAGCTCGCTGGCCAAGGCCATCCAGGAGGAGATGAACGGGGCGCTGGAGCATGGAAACAGCAACGGCAGTGACAGCAGCCCGGGACGCTCCCCTTTGCCAGCTATGTGAGTGTCACTTTACAGACAGACAGACAGCGCCCGGCGTTTGGCTGGCAGCAGCCGCCTCCTTTCTGGAGTGACGGGTCACGCGTCAAGAGGCGCGCATGTATTGTGTAAATGTATAGACTCGGATGTATATTTATTATTATAGGAATGCGCTGTTTTTCGCAGACGTGCACTCCGAGAAGTGGGTGTTTGTAGCAGTTACTAGACGTAGCGAAATGCTGTATACAGTTCATGACCGAAAGTGTGGCTGCTGCATCTCCTGCCAAAAAAACCCCCACACACACATACACACACACACACACACCAATCCTCCCTGCACCCTGCAACCCCCCCCATCTCTCCAGAAGGAAACTCCACCTCGAAGGTTGCTAATGTCAAGCTTTGTTGAAAAAAAAGGGGGAATTTCTCGAGGCCAGCGTTATTTCAACAGCGAGTTTATAAACTCCCATTTATTACAGGTCAATAATGTAGGTTTGCGGCGTGTCGGGTTCTCGCCGCGTAATTATGGCTAGGATTTGTTTAAATATTTACAAAATTCCAGAGCTGCTGTCTTTTCAACAAGTGAAACGAGGAACTGGGGTTCGCGGCTCAAAGGCCTGCGAGCCGCCCGCGCTGAGAGACGAACAACAAAAAAACGCAATTAGCCCCCAGAAGCGGCCGTTCCGTGTTGCTGCGCCGTTACCGAGCCGCGGCCGCTGCTGCTTCGTGTTGCGCTGTGCCGTGGTGGGGCGGCTGGAACAAACCGCAGGTCCCCGCACAGCGCACACTTGCTGTATAGGAGTTATCCGCGCGGCCGCTCGCGCACGCCCGAAGCCTAAAATAATACAGCGCACGACTCTATGGCTTCCAGATGTGCTGCAACTATGAGCCACTGATTTGTAGCTCCGCTAGATTTATCGCCGTTCCCTGTGAAATATCCGTCCCGAGAAGGGAATTTAGCACACATGTGTGCATGCGCGGACATAGACAAACAAGACACACACAGATATACAAACAATACGCGCGCGCGCGCACACACATTCACATACACACACACACACACACACACACACACACACACACACACACACACACACACACACACACACACACACACACAGCATTGAAACAAAAAAAAGAGAGAGAATGTTGGCATAATGAGCTATTGGGAGGAGGAGGAGGAGCGGAGAGAGGCGCTGTCCCTAATCGCTTTGAACACAGCCGTGGGCATGGCCACGGAGCAGGAAAGCCCGAGACAGGAAGGGTGGCGTGGCCCGGCGGCTGCCGCCTGTCTCATGCCCCGACTCGGCTCCCGCCTTGCGGGCGGTTTTGTGGGCGCGCACGGCCAAGAGTTATGAAGAAGATAAAACGCTCTTTTTCTTCTTGTGAGTTTTTCAAATTTGTTTCCGATCTCAAAAATTTAAGAGGTGGGTAATGAGACGTAGGTGTGTGTGCTTTATTTGTTTATTTATTTATTTTTTTAACCCTTGTGTTTACACGGACAAGTCTGGAGAGGATAGGAGTCATTTGTTTAAAGGGTAATTAAAAGCGTCACTAAATGCCATGACTGATAAATGATCATGTCATTTCGATCTCTATGGGCTTGTTCCCTCCACTCTAAAACGTACTCTCACTCTCTCGCTCTACCTCTCCATATCTCCTCCATCACCTCTTCGTTTTTTTTGATACACACACACACACACACACACACAAACAGTCTTCCCCGTACCTTGAGTGGCTGTTCTTGAGAGGCCGAGAGGAAACGGTACGACTAAATACTTTATAGTCTCTCCTCCTCATAAGTGTGAAAAAAAGACGGGGGAGTGAAATCAGGAATCCGCAGTTAATTACACTCCAGCAGCAGCAGCGGCGGCAGCGTCGGGGAGCCAGCGAGAGCCGCTCAATAGCATCATAATAACATTTTCATGTTACCCCTCCAGCCAAGGATTGGGACCTGAGGCGATGCAACTTATGCAGTTGCTTTGATCTGAAAGTAAAAAAAGAAAAAAGCACACTTTCTCATCTTTTTTTTTCCTTCTTCTTCTTTCTCTGTCTCCTGTGTTCCTTTTTTTATATTGTTCTTCTTCTCTCACACACACACACCAAAAAAAGGAACGTGTAATCTCATTACCATAGCAACGTCTGTTCCATCACAGCGGCGCATCACTTAAAACATCCGCGAGTTGGAAGATAAGGAGGTGATAGGGAACGGTACATTCATGGGCAGGGAGACTGTGTGTGTGTCTCTCTCTATGTGTGTGTGTGTGTGTGTGTGTGTGTGTGTGTGTGTGTGCTGGTGGCCGATACGCGTCAGTTGTGCCTGCTGTCACAAGAACAGGCACAGTAAAGGTGTGGTGTGTGTGCTCCATACTGAGGAGCACTGAATGCACTACACCTCTCTCTCCCCCCCTCTCTCTTTCTCTCTCTCTCTCTCTCTCTCTCTCTCTCTCTCTCTCTCTCTCTCTCTCTCTCTCTCTCTCTCTCTCTCTCTCTCTCTCTCCCTCTCTCAGCCCCCCCCCCCCCCCCCCTCCCTGACAGACACATAGCAGCCCTGCTCCTGTGGTGAGACCATAATGAGAAATTTGGCAGATCTCATCTCTTTGGAGGCTCCCCGTGCCCAGCCAGTGTGCAGGGCGGGGGTGTCGCCAGTTGCCTTGTTTACAGCTGACAGCGTTATTATTCTCCTAAGGGCTCTGGTTCTTATCGCCGTGTAGCGACGAGCAACGGTGTCTCAACACACCACCCGCCCCCTCCACCTCCCCTGCACACACCCGCACACACACACACACACACACGCACACACACACACACACACACGCACACACTGCCTGCCAGCGCTTCCTTTTTTCCTCGCCGTTTTATTGACACTTTGTGGAGAATGCGCATTAATTTTGGGGAGTTTAGAGAAGGTGCACACACACACACACACTCACACACACGCACACACACACACACACACACACACACACACACGCACGCACACACAGAGCGGCGGCAGGCGTCTGGTCCTGGTGACTTGTGTTTGCCTGAAGTTGATTAATGATGGAGGCTGGTGCGGGGTCGTCCTCTGGAGACCCGCCTCGCGGGTTCTGCATGTTAACGAGCAGGAGGAGAGGAACACACAGCACGCCACCGATACCTCCACCACCGCCGCCGCCACCGGTACCTCCACCACCGCCACCGTCGCCGATCCGCCACTGTCGCCACAGTCGCTAGTCGCACCGTTGACGAGCTGGCGCCCCGCGCGTGTGATGTGGACTCCATTCTTCCCCTCGTCCTCCTCTTCCTCCTCCTCCTCTTCCTCCTCCCAACCCAGGTCCCCCGTCCTGCTCGCATTGTTAATCTCCCTCATTTAGCAGCTCTAAGTGAATGGCCCGTGGTGGAGGTGGAGGTGGGGGTGGAGGTGGAGGTGGGAGGTTGCAGGTTTCCTGGAGCTGGCCA
This sequence comes from Sardina pilchardus, assembly GCF_963854185.1. Classification (NCBI taxonomy): domain Eukaryota; kingdom Metazoa; phylum Chordata; class Actinopteri; order Clupeiformes; family Clupeidae; genus Sardina; species Sardina pilchardus. The sequence continues at coordinate 10,847,022 of NC_085002.1, read as the reverse complement.
CAGTGATCAGGAGGGCCAGAGAGGGAGACGCTGCTTTTAGGGATTCATTGAGAGCACACTACACAGCGTGGTCCTCCTCGCTCCTCAGCTCAGTTTAGTGGAGGTGGAGATGGAGATGGAGGTGGAGGTTTTCACTGTGGTTGTTGTGCTGACTGGTTCAGAACACGTCTGTATTTGTGGGAGAATAATCTAACCCCATCCTCTCTCTCTCTCTCTCTCTCTCTCTCTCTCCCTCTTTCCCCCTCTCTCTCTCTCTCTCCCTCTCTCCCTCCCTCCCTCCCGCTTTTTACAGGCATCACATCAGTGTTAAAGAGGAGCCACTGGACCCTGAAGATCACGAAGGGCCCCTCTCCCTCGTGACAACAGCCAATCACAGTCCAGACTTTGATCACCACAGAGATTACGAGGATGACCAAGGGAACGATGACATGCTGTAAGGCCGGCCGCCACGGCCCTCCCCCTTCCCCCTCCCCCCGCCACCCCCCCATAGCCCGTGGGGCTGAACTAACTCAAGTCATCTGTGAGGTCACAGCAAAGACAGAAAACCACACTCACACACACACACACACACACACACACACACACATACACATACATTCACATACACACAAGACTGGATTGTCAGTCCTCTGTTGACAGCTATAAAATGTTTTGCTGAACTTTTAGTGCCATTACAAACAGTGAAATACACGTGCACAACAAGAAACAACAACAACGACAACAACAAGACAACAACATGAAAATCTATTCCATTTGGGAGTATTTTTTATTTGTACTTTTGGTTTTAAGAGAAGAGGGAAAAAGTCATTTCTACAAATCATGTTATTGGATAGACCTGTTTGGTACTGGGGGACTTTTACGTGGTCAGCGTGGCTTAGAGGTCAGAGTTCACAAGTGGACAAAGGACTATTTGCAGCTGACAGAGACTGCTGACATTGACTCTGAGACTCACTGAATCTGACCTGGAGAAGGGGGTGCGGACACATGCACACACTCACACATACGTTTATACACATACACACAACCTTCACATTCAACACCAACACCCCCCACCCCCCCCTGAAATGGACCTCTCCATATGTGTGAGCTAGTGATTTGTGTATTAACTGTGTGTATTAAGTTCATCCTCACTGCCTTCAACTTGTCAACTTGTTTTTTTTTGCTTCCATCACGGTCGAGGAGACTTTTTTTTCGTGTATGTGTCTCGAGGGGGGTGGGTGCAACAGAATCTAAACATTGGGTCTCTCACTGTTGCTATGTTTAGTTTGTTTGTTTGTTTGTTTTTTTCTCTAAACTGATCAGACCTCATCGCCATGCTGTGGAGATTCCGTATGGTCAGCACACAATGATGAATGTTTATGATTTTTCCTTCCATGTTGTTCCATTTTGAATTTCTTTTATTCTTTTTTTTATATATAAATATATATATAAATATACTGTATGTATATACACATGCAAACAGAATGTCAGATGCCGAGTAGTATTTTTCTGTCATTTATTCCGCGTGCTTCAGAATGCCAGCTCTCTCTCCAACATGTAGCCCTGCTGCACTACCACCTCATGAAGTCCATTGGCAATGCACTACTTATAATGAAGGCTCTCTCCACGCATCAATGAAGTTTAATTTCACATGGGAATGAATGACAGAGAAATCATGCAGGTTAAGATTTATCATTACCAAATTATACTTTCAAAAAACTCTCCCTCGTTCCAAGCAGGGCGTGTTAGCCGTGGCCAAATCACCCATCTCGACGCCGGTCTGAACAGAAATGAAATGTCAGACTGAGGCGGTGAGATAATACTTCACACCAACTAATTGTGTTTTTTTTTTCTTTCTTTCTTTCGTTTCTCTCTCTGTCTTTCTCTCTCTTTTCTTTATCCTCCCATTCCTCAACGCAAGCATCAAATAAGCAAATGAAACTTCCCAAGCTTTTTTTCCCCCCCGTCATTTCAAGCGTCAAGGGGACCCTGCAGCCATGCTCAGAGACTTTCAAAAAATGCATCCCTTTCAGTTTGTACTGCACGTGCGGCCAGCCGATTCCTCTTTTGCTTTTATTAGTTATTATTTGTAATTACACATCAGAGTGAAAGGCAAAGGGAGTAGAGAAAAAAAGCTGAGGGTTGGCATTAACGCCTGACCACTAAGCATTACAGCATGGGGAGAAGCGGCCCCATGGTAACCGCAGGCATCCCATGAGCACCATGGTAACAGATCGTTGGCTGTTCCGTCGCTAGCTTTTTCGAGAACCAAACAGAACTCGTCTGCATGGAGATGCAGCTACATTATGCAACTTCTCCCACATGTAAACGGTGGTAGCGGATGGAAAATTCTACAGCTATAAACAACAAAAAGATGAAAATAAACAATAATTTTATGAAATTTAGGTGTATGATTCCAAAACCGAATGGGCTTCTTCAAATGCCAACATTCTTGATTCATATGACTGCAACCAACCACTTTTTTTTAATTTATTATTACGTTGTGTTATTTTGCCTAAGTTGTATATGTGTCTGATATCTGTGATTACCAAAGATAAACTACAAAGATATTCTCTGATCCATGCAATAGCAGACAAGGCCAAATATCCTCCATTCTCTCCCTCTGGATGCAAAGGAAATCAAAAAGGTGGAGATCAGTCTCATCACGCGTGAATTAGACAAGCGTTTGACTTTTTTAGCAAACTTTGAAGCCAAAGGGGTTGTCTGTCGAGCAGCTTTGCAAGCTTTTATTTTGCGATGACCAAAACGAAAAGGGAGGTGACGTGATCGAGACTAAATGAAATGACCAAATTTCAAAACAAAGGAGTTATCTTTTGGCCAGTGAAGGGACAGAGTAGCATTCCATCTGAAGGCTGACCGTCGTAGGATATAATAATACAGATGAACGATATCAGTAGGCCAACACCATTTGCAAAACACAAATGTGAAAAGTTGTATACTTCAACTGGACCACACAATGATGACATGTTTATATTTGTTTGTAAGACTTTAATGTATCCTTTTGAAAAAGAAAAAAAGATTGTATGCCACTTTGGGTTGTTCTTTTGCAAGAGTGCTGGCTTCCTGAGAAGGCCTCTTTGTTTATTGTTCTCTTTCTTTTTGATTTTTTTTTTTTTCTTTTTTGTTAACCTTGGCAAATGCTTTATGATTGTGTGTTTTTGTTTTCTGTCAAGTTACTTTTTATATTAAAAAATAACACTCCTGTCCACGAATAAGCTGGGTACAAGGTACTTTATGGCAGTTACTTCTTTTTTTTTTTTTCCTTTTTTTTTCTTAATTTGTAACCATTCGTTTTTTCGCTATCGATTCTAAGGAAAAGGGCAATCTGTGGAGAAAGAGAAACATGTTCACCACCACCTAGGCAGCTGTGGGTTGAGACTCAGAGACGGACAGTCCAAGATCGCCAGAAAGGCTCGAGCTCAGCCCAATCTTAGTCTGTCATCCAGTTCGGTTGGCATCTAAAACGTGGATTAAAAGCTGGTGGATGTGGGACTTCTCAGCATGTGTAGCTTGACATTACTAAAGATAACAGCATGAGAAAACTGTTAGTACACATACCTCAGTTCAAATCTATAGGGAATGATTCAATTTTAAAAAAAGAGAAAAAAAAAACAAGAAAAACATTTCACTCAGTTGCACTTAGTCGTATGTCTTGCATGTTTAGTCTAAAAACTGTAGCGGGGAAAATATTTTAAAAAGCTATAAAAATGATTTTTAAAAATACAGACACATTTAGAGCTTGTTTTAGCTGGAGGATCACATTCATTTTTTTCTTATTTTTTTTTGCAATCCATTTGCAAACCAGTTCAAACCTCAGGCCTTTCTTCCATAAAGAAGTCACCTTGCTTTTTTGATTCCATCTTCTATCATTGCTTTTCACTTTTGAACACCACTGATGGTTGTGTTTTCGTGGTTTTTTTCCTTACATCAGGTTGGACATCCATGACCATATAACCTTGTGTCCTGTCTTGTTTCCTTTCCTTGTTCCTTTTAAAGAACAACAAGAAATGTTTGTATTATTCTCTTTATTTTCTTTTATCACAACTGCTTTGTATTTACTATTAAAGAAAAAAAAAGCTATGAAAAAAAAACTGCTGTATGTATTGAAATAGCAGACTGTGCTGCAAATGTATTTTACTTAGTAATCCTTGCTTAAAAAGAGAGTCACACCAACAGACATCTGCGTGAGGTGGTCAGGGGCGGGGCTGGGATGGAACGGAACAGGGAGGGCTGGGATGGGAAACGAGGGATAATCCCTTACTTTGGGTTTTAAACTGTAAAATAGAGAAAAAAAACAGACTTTTTTTTCATCTTTCTCTCTCTCTGTTATCACTGACCTAAGCATTTTGTACAGATTTTTTCCCTCTTTTTTTGGTGTTAAGCTGTTTTTGATACTTCCCTTCCCTTTTTTGATGGTCCAACCACTGCCTTCTCGACTGTGGCTGTGCTGTGTGTCATATGGGCCTGTGCCCGGAGAAGGGGATAGTCTCTACTGGTTGCATGAGTCCTTCAGGGGTGGTGGGGGAAGACGAGGAATAATTGTGAAGTGGTCACTGATAATGCTGGGAGTGTGTTGGGTATTTTATATGAAACAAACAGGAAAAGACTTAAAAATATATATGCAGTGCCAAGATGTAAAGATTACTTGTAAAATGCTTCTCTTTTTTCAAGAATAAACCATTCACACATGTTTCATGATTCAGTTCGTGTAGCTGGTAGGTGATGTAGACACAGCCTTTTAGTTGGTCTCCAGATATAAATATATATATGAATATATGAATATATTTTTTATCTCAACTTCTCTGAGATTTTTTTTTTTCCTTTTATATCTGGATGATGAATCAAGCACAGTAGTTTTTGTTTTGAGTTAAACACAAGTTTTAACAGCTGAACTGGACATCGCCCCCCCTACCCCCACCTCATCTCAGTCCTCATCCTCATCCTGCAATTGCATTCTGCAACCTGCCCTTTAATGTCTGTGCACTCGCTCTCTGTGGATTTGAGGAGTCTTTTTTTTGGTTTTGTACTTTGAAACTTTGTGGCTGCACTCCCTCAGTCACAGGTTCATCTCTCTTTCTCTCTCTCTCTCTCATTCCATCTCTGTCATCACTCGTTCACTCATCCGCCCTTCATTTGTGTCCTCTTCTATCACACTGCCCAACCACCCCCCTCTCAGTCCTCTGTTCCAGTCTGTAAGGTACAGTCCTAAGGAGAAGACATGGTGCTTTACTCTCTTTCTCTCTTTCTTTCTCTCTCTCTCTCTATCTCTCTCTCTTTGTCTCAGCAGCTCGGTAGACTTCTGTAGACGCTGTAAAACCTGTACAGTGGACCCTTATTGATGCTGTAAAATCTGTACAGTAGATTTCTGTTGATTGAAGAAAAAATGATGCACCATCTCACTTGCCCATCTGTATACTCCCACCCTCCATCCCTACCCACCCCCATCGTTCCTGGTCTGTGCTACAACAGACATTTATGTTGTAGTCAGTCACAAATACTGACTTGAGCATTCTGAAAATGCAATAAAAATGCTGGTTGTTCACATCATGTTGTAACGCTGTCTTATTTTGATGGAAAGTAGAGGTGACTTGTAGTACAGCAAATACGTCTGTGTTTGTACTGTGTGTGTGTGTGTCAGAATCTTTAGAAGTAAGGTCAAGTAGGGGAAAAAAACGGTGGTAAATGCATCATTTGATACATCTCAAGTCCATTTAGCATTTAATAGCTGATTGCCTATTGAAGTAAAAATATGGTGATTATCACCGCGCCGTCCTCCCAGTCTGAGAAGCGTCCCATGGCTTCAGCTCTGTTTGTGGCTGGATGCTGACGCGCTCCTCCATCTCAGACCCCCCCAACATTAAATTATCTTGTAATTAAAAAGAGACAGTTAAACTGTCTTTTCCTAACAGCAATTTAGGTAACTGCATTTGAAAAGCTATAAATTTTTAGGGCATTAAAAATTCCAGAAAATATTAGCGATATGGATTTCTTGATGTAAATTAATGCTGATGACTAAGTCTTGCATTTTTACGACAGAAGCACAGGTCACAGCAGCCACAAAACAGAGGACCGGGATCAAGTCTAAGCACTTTTAATCTTGTGAAACAAGCAATTACAAATAGTTGCATTGATTCGTTAAAAAGCTTTGGGTGACATAAATTGTTTCCCCCACTCCGCTTATTGCTTCAATGCATAAATGTCAGAGGATATATTATTAATTAAAGCCAAAGAGCAACAAGATTTAAAGGAAACAATATAAAATCATGACCAATCTTTTTGCAGGCAATATTTTATCTGGCATTTAGAATTGTGTGTTTCATTGTTGTTATCTCATCATTATTCCCCTAGCTCATAACAGCAGATTTGTCTTAACCTCATTGGGCAGTAACTGATTAATAGTGGATTTATCTTAACCTCATTGGCTAAATCATAGATTAATGAAAGATATATCCTTGGCCCATTGGCTGGATCAGACGATGTTATGTTGGTGTGTGTGTGGGGTGGCGAAAGGTTGTGAAAAACAATGAAAGGCTTTCATTAACTGGATCATAATGCAGCCACATGACAAATGTGGTCTTAAAGACCCTCTCCACAAAATGAATATATTTTCCCTTTTTCTCTACTCTATCTTTCTCTCTCTCTTTCTCTCTCTCTCTCTCTCTCTCTCTCTCTCTCTCTCTCTCTCTCTCTCTCTTGTGCATCACCCCACTGTTAGCCGAGAGGATATCCTGTTTGGAATGTTTGCAACAAAAAGTATACAAATAAAAAATACATTTGTGCCTAAAATAGATGCATACTAATACTGATGAGAGGGGGTTGTAGTTAGTATGCAGTTCAGTAGATGGCTATGCAAATGCTGCACACAGTGCTTGGCTATGAAGTGCTGAAATGATACATTTTGTACATTTTTTGTGCAATATGCAAAAAAAGTATATAATTACATGCAGTTTTCTAGATCACTGAACCTTGTATAACAACAGCAGTTTTGCAAGGTGGAGACAGGAAACCAACAGTTTGCACCTTAAACATCCATTTGAGACTCAATCTGTCAAAAGACTCCCTAACCCTAACTCCCCCCCACCCCACCCCTGCCCCAACCCCCTCCCTCCCCACCACACGCACACACACACACACACACACACACACACACACACACACACACACACTAATAAGATAAATAAGGGCTCCTCTCTGGTGTTTCAGTGCTATTCAGCTCCTTGAGTTTCAAAGGGACATTCTATCCCTATCGCCGGCTCCACCTCCAGCACTGGCTCCCCAGAAATGAAAAGGGGAGATTAGTGTGTTATCTTATTTACATGTATTGAATTGCCAGTAACGGAGCTTGATTCCTGCTCCTCATTTCATTCTAATTAAAGCTTGCGTGCGGCTATAGCGATCCACACAAGAGGTTTCCTTTAACAGGCCAAGCTGGCAAATTCCCAATATTGCAGTGTGGCAATTAGCAACCCCACAGTATTTGCTATTCATGGTTTGATGTAAAAACTTGTTTATTAAGATGGGCTGGAGGCGCTGGTGTGCAGTAGACCTGCCTGTAATTAGATTCCAATTATTTGTCTGTTTCTGATATTGTAAACTGGCACTTACCACATCAGTTAAATTGACACACGGCGCTGCTTGGTTTATTCGGTAATTAAAACATGTTCTGTTAATTAGATGATGACCACTTTATTCCAGGGCCCTTGTGTTTGGTTTTGGAGTGTGTGTGTGCGTGTGCGTGTGTGTGTGTGTGTGTGTGTGTGTGTGTGTGTGTCTGTGTGTGTGTGTGTATCCTGGTGTAGTGCGCTTTGTTTGGATCATGAGTTGCCAGACGCTCTGCTAATCAGCCCTTGTTTTGTTTCAATTACCACCTGCTGTTCAAAAGGCATGCCTGTCCCCCCATCCCACCCCACCCCACCTCCCCTGCTCCACACCGCACAGCACAGCACAGCACAGCGCAGCAGCACAGTGCAACACAGCACTCCGGCTAGGCCGCTCACACCTAGCTCCAGAATCAGACAAATTATGCATGTCTGATTTATGTAGAGGCCTTTCAAGGTAACTCACAGCAATTAAACTCAAAGTGCAATACCACCGAATATATGAAAGATGCCCGTGAATCTCCAACACCACATTACTTGTCAGCTCAGGGGGAAAAAAAAGAGAGTACAATTTAACAACAAGAATCCTTATTGCTCATGCCACTTGTTTAACACAGTGTTTTTGTCTTTTATCTGTAGGAGGAAAATGAAACATTTGAACGTAGCTGAAGTGTTGGGAGTAGCTGTTAACGTATGTAATGCTGTCAAGGTCATCATGTTGAACATGAAAGACAACAGCAACCACAAGCAGTCTAGATGAGATACACCGAGCAGAGTGTCGCTCTGAAAGTTTGGGCTGTGTAGGCGGAAAATGGCATTCTTTTGAAAAAGTCATTATTGTGGAAACAGACAGTTATATATGTATGGCAGCACTGTCAACAGAACCATGTTTTAAAATCGCCATTCCCCATCTAAAAAGTGGAGTTTTATAAACCATCGCCATTGGCAGATGTACTAGTCTAATGAAAACACCTAGTGGTTTATAAATAAGTAGTTTAAATTGAAATCATCTAACAGTAAACAACCCCTCATATCGCTCAATGAAATAATGAATATCGCACGCTGTTTACACAAAATATTTTCTCTTTCCCTCTGAAAAATGTTAGCAAATTTTTGGTAATAGGCCTGTTATTCCAAAACCTCAACAGGAGGCATGATAGACTGGTATCATCAATCTCAATTAGTTCTGTCTCCATATACTGTGAAAACCTGTTCTGATTGCTTTTCATGTTTTGATGAATTATATGTGTTACTCTGGTTATCAGCCCACAACTGCAAGAACAGTTTCAGCTCTTAGCTTCTGCCCTCACATGATTGACCACAGATTTCAATCTTGAAAAATACACACACACACACACACACACACACACACACATCAACAAAACTGAAGTCTTTTCAAACTTCTCGTTGCAGCTTCAAATGTGTATGTTCAACATGAAAACCACAGTAAAAACCATTAACTGATACAAGCACTATCTGACTTTCATTCGTGCTCTGCCCTTTGTTATGATATTCATTCTTTATTTCATTCTTGGTATTTGTTCTAATATGCAGCTGAAAAGAGGCATCCTTGAATAATTGACGAGGAGCAAAACAACATGAATAATTGCGAGTCTTCCTGCTCTCTGTCATTCTGAATTAATGGCCGACACAACATTTTTGCATACCAGAGAAGCAAGAAACACTGGACATTTGCCTAAAATATGTCACATTAAGCCATGCAACAGTACTCCCCCTCACCCCTTCCTTTGCTGCTTAAGTGAAATACAAAAGTCCTATCATTGTAATTGCACTTGCAAATGACCAGCTGGCCTGTCATGAAGTGCCACGTGTAGGTATCCTCACTTATGTAGAGGTTCGGATTAGCATAATGGACGTGGTCGATGAAAATATGGTGGCATACATTTTACATAAAACAAAACCACTTATAGCACGGCACTGCTACGTCGCAGTCATAGTAGCCAGACCTTCTTTTGAAAAGCACAATAATTAAGTCCCCCAGAAGAGTGGACTCTCCGGCTATTCTGCTGCTGCATCCTCATTTTGCTGTGCTCTCAATTTGAGCCTAAATATGCCGTTTGCCTTTGGGGGGTGGAGTGGGGTGTGGGGGGGATGAGATGGGGGTGGTGTTGGGGGGAGGGTTTCGTGGCGTATCATTTAAAGCTGTCATGGGCAGTGTTCACCTGCAGTGAACCTTGATTGAGGCGGCCTGTGACTTTACACTGATGCCCCCCTAATCTGAATGACTGGCATGTTAATTTCCCTGACGCTGCCATTCAAAACACAAACATGCAATGTTGGTTTTAGAACCAGGAGGCCCGGCAGAGTGAATTTCAAGCACTTATTCAAATATTTCATTAAAATGTAAATTTTACAATAGCATACGCCTAGCCGAGCGCAAGGCACGACTTAAGAAGTTATGAAGTTATAACACCATTCGCCTTTCTGATGGCAATTAACCAGGACTGTAATGTCCTTAGCTTGTTTTTTTTATCTCTTTTTACAGGGCGCCAACAAAATGCATCAAACGCAACAGGACACTGAGGGAGCGGTATTGACTATTAAGGTGTGTGGGTGGCTTTAAGGGGAGAAAATACAGAACCCAATTAAAACATGAAGACTCACAGACTGGTAGCTAATCAATTCTCTTATCTTCACAAAGTGCAAATTCACTGATTAAAGTTGAAGTCATGTGGGTGGGGGTGGGTGGGTGGCAGTAAAAAACACTATATGGAAAAGAATTGCAAATGAGGAAGCGGTGACCATGGACAGACCAAATGGTCCTGGATAGCTCGTCCAGTTGATCAACAGTGGCTTAATGCGATTTCCTCCGATCATTGTCAGATGTCTGATGTGATCCTGGCTGCACCTGAAAGCACTGTCAATAGGCTAATCAGGCATCAGGAATTAGACAGAAATCTTAATTACCTTCACAATGCAAATAAAGCCCTTGTGCCTGCGTGTGTGTGTGTGTGTGTGTGTGTGTGTGTGTGTGTGTGTGTGTGTGTGTGTGTGTGTGTGTGTGTGTGTGTGTGTGTGTGTGTGTGTGTGTGTGTGTGTGTGTGTGTGTGTGTGTGTGTGTGTGTGTGTGTGTGTGAGTGTGTGAGTGCGCATGGTTTTGTGCGTATGCATGTGTCTCTATATGTGTGCATGTGAGTGTGTGCGTGTGTGTGTGGGTGGGAAATGGTTTTGTGCATATGCATGAGTCTCTGTGTGTGTGTATGTGAGTGTGTGCGTGTGTGTGTGTTCGGGTGGGCATGGTTTTGTGCGTATGGATGTGTCTGTGTGTGTGTGTGTGTGTGTGTGTGTGTGTGTGTGTGTGTGGATGTGTGTGGGTGCGTGTGTGTGTGTGTGTGTGTGTGTGTGTGTGTGTGTGTGTGTGTGTGTGTGTGTGTGTGGAATGCAGATCACTCAGGGTACCACCTCACTCCCTGTCACTTCTGGATGTTTTAATTTTTTGTGGCAGTCTCGGGCTACACGGCCAAATAAATAAATAAAAGGCTGATGGCAAGCTGATCCAATTTCACTTTGCAAATTCATAACCTTGTTGTTGGCTTGTTTTCATGCTAAGAAGAAACACTCTGGCTTGAAGGGTCCCTGAGAAGCACTAAAAAAAAAAGAAATCAACCCCTGTTTTGACTAGTTTGCAGCTGCGGAAACAACACCCACCTTCTCTCTCTGTCTTGTTTTTCATTTTTAACATTCAGGGGGAAGACAAAATGGTTGCAGGTGGTGATGAAAATAAGAGTCATCCATCATTATTTATTAGGCATGAAAAAGATACACAATAATGCAATTTAATCTCTCAGCAGACAATTATTTCCACATATTGATAATGCAATGCGAAAAGTGCCATGAATCCTAATATGATGTTTGCTTTTATTGGTGTATAATACAACCAGAACAAATAATGTAATTGTATCAGGGGGGAAATGTAATTATTTGCACATGCTAACACTATAATACCAATCTGACTGAGACAACAGTATCATATTATTTTGCTGTGCTTAACTAGTTACAATTTGCATTAAGTTATTAGATCTGGGCGGCAATAAAGACATCCCCCTCCATGCAATCGCAGTCTTTCCCTTTCATTTTTCCATTACAGGGGCTCTCATATCTCCCCTACAAACTTGGGCACGTTCACAGCGTTCCTCAAAATTGATCGAGTCCAACTTTGTTTTGCCTGCTACTCACAAAGTTGCCCGGAATATTCTTGCCTCTCTCTTCTTTGGAGACTTTGAAATGTCTGAAGGTATCAAAGCACGTACAGTATCACACATACCATCCATCCATCACATCAGCACTAGGTTATGACCAACTTTATGGTTCCCTTCATAAACATTTCTGTCATGAACAGGAAAGTGCTTTTGGAAGGGATGCCTCAGGATGCATTTACCTTTGTAGTGATTAACCACTGAGCAAGCATTTTCAGTGTGGAAAAAACCTCAGCCATAAACTTGTGGTGCAAGTTTCTACAATTGTGTTTTGAATTGATCTCACCAGTGTGTGAGACCGTGTTGTAGAGTATGTGTTTTTAAGGGTCTGTGCTTCGACTGTCAGGTCAGATAAGCGAAGACTCTTCAGCTCTATGTTTTTAACAGTATGGCATGCATACCATATTGAACTAATGACCAAGCGAGTCGATGTAGAATTAGATCAAGCATCTAGAGAAGTGTCCGTCTGACATTATGAAAATGTTTTATTGATGACTCATTATTGTCAATCCGGCGTGAGGTAAGTTCAGTCCAGCCTAATAGAAGATGCAAAGTGTAATAATAATAATAATGCCATCTAAATAATGAATATCTTAAGCTAATCCATCTCATCACAGGGCATGTACATATTTTAAAGCCTCATTTGCATAGTCAGAACAAACATGGAGGGAGCCATTAGATGGGGAAGACGGGTCTCCTCTTTTTTGATGAATAGTAATAAGGCTTTTGAGTTATTGGCTTTTAAGAAGTACGACAAGCAAATCCTATGCAGTTACAAGGGGAGGCGCATCTCCTATCTCAGAAGGGTGTGTCTGTTGTGTCTGTGTCTGTGTGTGTGTGTGTGTGTGTGTGTGTGTGTGTGTGTGTACGTATCTATGTGTGTTTGTGTGTGTGTGTGCCTGCATGCCCATAGCATAGTGTAGGCAGCTCCATTGCAGCGGCTGGTGTTTCGCTAGCTCTTGACATGCACACAGGGAGTAGTGGCATCTTTCACCAGGGGCAAAGGGAGTGTTTGCAAGTCATTAGCGATTTGTAAATGATATTTGCTCCCTTGTGACACATCATTTGAAATGCTTTTTCTAATAATAACACCCACTGATATTAATATGAGAGAGCTCTTGTGTTGTTATTGGCCGGGTTTCCCAAAATTGTTAAGAAGCTCTTAAGTGCTAAGAACTTCTTAGGAGCATTGTAAGAATGTTCTAAGAACGCTCCTAAGAAGTTCTTAGGACTTAAGAGCTTCTTAACGATTTTGGGAAACCCGGCCATTATGTGTTCGCAAATTTGGTCCGAGTGAAAAGGGGGGGAAAAAATAACAATAATTACACTGTGGTGAGTCTGGATGAAGTGCGCTGTCTTGCGCATATTTAAAGACTCCCCGAGGTTTCTCATAAACGTTTCAAGATCTGCTTCACACACGTCTTCACACACACACACACACACACACACACACACACCTCCCAACAAAACTTGATCAGTGTCGCTCAGGACACATTAGGATTGTCTGTACTCCAGAATGTAGCTAAGTCCTCGATCAGTCATCCTCCGAGACTATCAAATCAGTACGTCCCTCAGAAACCAAGAAAAATGCTTAAGAGAGGCCGATGCCACACCAACCCTGCAGTGACACACCATCTCTGTAAACGCTTCTGCTAGTGGGCTCCCCTAGTTGGATTTGGAGGTCCCAACTGGTTTGCAGCTGATTTAGACGGTATAGCAGTGTTAATATCCCAGTTGGCTTTGCACACTATATGGTAAATGCCTCTAAGCTCGGCGTTTGAACAGCGCCACCCCCTCGCGCTCATCTCCCACCCCTCCTTTTTTTTCGGTAATGACTCCTTGGAGAATCTGTGGTTTCCTGTGGTGCATTTCCTGTGCTACCCGCCATATAAGCAAACATAAGGGGGGGGGGGAGGGAGGGAGCAGTGAGTTGGAGTTGGGAGCGTAGAGGAGGGAGAGCTGGTGGTACGGAGGTGGCGTGGGTGGAGTTGGTGGTGGCAGCCGCGGTGGGGTGGGCTGGCACAGCTTCCCTGTGCCCCGGTGCACCAGCAGGGCCCACACCGTGGCATCCCGTGCCCCCCCCCCCCCTCACCCCCCTTTCCCACGTGTGCTGTGAAATGAATCAGCAGCTCCGAGATCAATAGACACCCCGGTGGCACACACGAACAACAGGGGAGGGGTGGATGGAGGGGGCACGGGGTGGGGTTGAGGGACTTGGGGGGGGTAGCGGGCACATGGTGCGGGCGAGCGAGCGCCAAGGCATTATCAGCAACCCGCTGCCAATCTGTGGCAAGCGAAGCCTGCACCTTTCCCTGGATACACCACTGGTCTTTGAAATTAAAGTCGGCGTCGGTAATCCACGGAAATGGCCCCTCTCTCTCCTCCTGCTTACCAGCGGTTTAGTTTCAGCTCAGCTGATGATAAAGCGTGACAAAAACACAGAGCTCGATCTGCTCGCGCTCGTCGGGGGCTGATAGGTTCTGCCAGCTTATCGGTGAACAGGCAGCTATAACCTCCTAGTGCCTGGCCTGTGGACAGAACCGACGAGTCCATTTACAAAAGGAGCCGCAGCAGGGGCTGGTAAATAACACCTTATTTTTTCCTCCAACAAAAGCAGCGAGGTAGGAGAACGACAGAGTGAGAGAGCAAAAGAAAGAAAGAAAGAAAGAAAGAAAGGGAGACAGAGAAAGGGGAGTTAAGTAAAAAAAAAAAAAGATAGCACAGAAAAACTTTGCAAGAGATTGTTTCTTCTTCTTTTTTAGCCTTTCCACCTCTCTCTCTCTCTCTCTCTCTCTCTCTCTGTCTCTCTCTCTCTCGCTCAACAAGCAGAAGGTTGAACTCTAAGTGATAGAGTGTATTCATGTAAATCCACAGGAGCGTAGCCGGGGGGAAATTGACAGGGATCTAGTGGAGCGGTTTGCCTGTAAAGGGTGGGATTTACATGTTAAACTAGGGCTTAAAAAGCCTCCCTAACCCCCCCCCCCCCCCCCCCCTCCTCCTCCTCCTCCTTCTCCCCTTCCCTCCATCCCCCTTTCCCTCCCTCCTTCCCAAATTCACCTGGTCTCCTCTCCTCTCTGATCACACAAAGCTGTATGGGAAAGGTTGCTCCACTGATCCCTTATGCCTTTTCATTTTTCTTCACAGTTGTCAGTCGCAGTACATGAACTTACTTTGCCGCTTCTAAGGCCCATAATCTCCTCAGAACTGCTGCTTGCGAATTTAAGAGTTTTAGTGTTATTATGATATAAACATAAACTACCTCTAATGCCATTTCCCTCTCAATATCTCCTCGCGTAAAGCATGGAAGTAAGGTGTGCGCATTGTGGACAGTAATTTATCATTCAGAACCACAACAGCAGTATATGGCTTTGGATTTCATGGTTAATGCAGAGAGAGAGAGAGAGAGAGAGATGCTGGTTTTGAGGGGGTATAGCGAATAATCCCTTTAACTGTAGGTAAATGCTTGTTTTTGCATGTTGGAAAAGTGCAAGCGTACAGCTTTTGGGAGGGGAAGTGGCTGTAGGCTGTGAGGGGTTCGGGGTATCGCTCCTGGGCTCTCCAAAAAGCTCGCTGACTATCAGCACCCCCAGGCACCAGGAAAGGAACTGCAGGCAGCCACTCAGGCCTGGGAGCGAAATATGCATAAAGCACATTCAAGCTTTTTTTTCAACCCCAACCTCCCTTGTTTTCTTTTTCTTTTTTCTCTTTTTTTCTTTTTTCTTTTTTTTTTTGTTCGGGCGAAACTGCTTAGTCTGTAAACAAAAACCCCCAAACAAACAGAGCAACAGTCTAAACAAAACGGCGGAATGACTTCTCGTTCCTGAGATTGTGCTAAATGTCACGGTGGACCCCTTAATGCACGTATATCTCACAGGAACCAACTGCAGGAGCCCAACGGCCCTCCTTTTTGTTTTGTTTTAGATTTTTCTTTTTTTTTTGGTTTTGTATGCCCCCACCCCACTCCCCCAAAACTAAACAATGATAACATTTTTCTGCGCTGGACTGGCTGCCAATAAAATTAATGGGAGAGTTGTGTCAAGTGCATGCAGGAAGCAGCCTTTTTAAATAAACACATTGTTTCGAAACTAATCCACACCCCTATTGTTTACAGTCGGAGAGGGTGTGTTTCAGAGACAGCTTGTCACTATTCCACCCCGATTAATCCTGGCCTGTCAAGGCCATTCAGCTGTGGGCGAAGAGGGACTTAGGTGGTGGCAGGAGAGTCAAGGAGGAGACAAGCACACCGAGGCCAGGCAGGAAGAGTTACAGCCCACCGCAGGTTTTAGCTGCTGCTTTTTCACTGGAGAGAATGAGATCGAGAGTGAGAGTTTATCTTTGGTAAAATATGGCGATGGGGCATTGACTATCACTTGTATTTGCATTGTATATATTCCATTCACTTGGCAAATGTCATGATCTAATTTTCATACAGAGAGAACACGAATCGAGAGGGCTGTTTTGGAGATAACTTCTTTACTTTAAATATTAACTGTGAAAAAGGAAACTCTTAAATAGAACAAAAAAAAAAAACATGTGGTCTGTTATTTGCAGAGTGATTCACTTCCTCCTTATCACTATTACAAAACAGACATGGGGGACGGTGCATGGACAATTTCACCTGGCATGTCACAACACCACCATCTCTTCCCCCATCTGCATACAGTACATCTATGAACCTCCTCATGCTCCGTCTGACTAAATCATATTTGCAAAGGGACTTTTTAAAAAGTTGAACTTCGTCGAAAAGCACATCTGCGTTGAACTTCTCGTCACACTAACCTGACTTCCACCATAGCAAACCCCAAAAGCCACATCCATTTAGAGTCTCAACGCTGGCACCGTGTGCCTGAGGAAATGGAGTCGGACCTGGCCGGGGCTGTGGCCGCGCACACGTCATGCATAAAAGGTACCCAGCAAAGCGTGCTCGGGTAAACACCGTACTGTAGCAACCCGCATTCCTTGTGTGTGGACTTGGCTTTTATGGCCTGGGTGGGTGGGGGTGGGTGGGGGTAGGTGGGGTGGGTGGAGAAGGGCAGTTGGAGCGTTTTTCTTGCTCCGACGGCATGAGTAATGGAGAAGGGCTACCCAATAGAGATTATTGGTGGCAGATTGTAAATGAAGCGGATGACTTCCTGGTCGGTCTGATTTCCATACTGCCTGGGAGATAACACCACACGGTTGAAAGGGTGGGGGTGGGGGGTGGGGGGGCTGGAGACAGGAGGCTGAGTGGAGGGGAAAATGTTTTTATTGTTGGCTCGTTTCGATTGTTGTTCGCACGTTTGACTGTTTGCAGTGTTCCAGTGGCTTTGTGCGTTTTGCATAGATGGCTGAAATGGAAAGTGGAGAGGAGGAGGAGGAGGAGGGGGAAGGCGGAGGAGAGAGGGGTTGTGCAGTTGTTGATAGGCTGCTTTGTACATGGAAAACATGCATGCCAACACACACACACACAGAGACAGACACACACACACACACACACACATACTCACACACACATACACTGACACACTTTGGCAGACACTCTTTCTCTCTATTATCCCCTCTTTTTCACTTCCTCCCTCTCTCTTTCACTCTCCCACCCATACGCACACACTCACACCCCACACCAACACACACACACACACACACACACACACTCTCACACACACACACTAGCAGCCATCTGCAGCTCAGAAATGTTGATGTGGAATGCCTGAGCGCATGTGTCAGAGCTCAGCGCTAGAGACCCCTAAAGCAGGTTATGTCTACTCCTGTCTGGCCTCTGGGAGGGCTGGAGCCGGCACCGGGAAGTTCTGCTCCGCATTTGGACGGGCTCGATCCCGCGCTCTCTCATTTGGCAGGCAGGGGCCCTCGCCGCGGCCCGTGGTCTAAAACCTTTCGGTAACCCAACCCGTGCGCCGACGGGGAAAAAAAAAAAAAAAAAAGAAACGGAGCATCGGTGACTCATGGAGCACTCAGCTGTTGCGCTTTCAGAGCACGTTTTTTTATTCTTCGTTTTTTTTTTTCATTTAATTGATTGATCTTTAGAAAGATTGTGTCAGCGGACTGGCTCGTCCTGGCCTGCGACATGGCGACGCTGATTCGCTCGGGCGAGGACAGTCGTGTGTTTGTTTGTTTCGTTTGGATGGCTCCAGCGGAGCTTGGAAGGATCGTCTGCCCTCAGCACATGTGTGTGTGTGTGTCTGTGTGTGTGTGTGTGTGTGTGTGTGTGTGTGCTCGCCGTGCTCAGACGGAGCAAACCAAGAGAGAGAAATATAATAATCGCACCTCGCCGCAGAACTGCTCTCTCCGGCCTTCTGTTTTCCAACTCTGGTTACACACGTGTTGGCCGGGCCCAGCGCTCAACAGACATTTATAGGAAATAAATTAAGAGATGAATACGGACCATATGGCATTCGGGGGTTTATTTGTAAAGCCTCCGCATCAAAGCTTTTTCCAGATCACACCATATTAGCTGTGTTTTTCCAGTCCAGCAGAATCAGGAAGGTAACCACAGACTTCCTTGATGGGAAACACATGAGCACGGACGTGAGGCGGCGAGCCCTCGCCGTCTGGGGCGAGGGAGCATCAGAGGCCGGGGTGTGTGTGTGTGGGGGGTGGGGGTGGGAGGGGGGGACGAGACGAGGCTAATACACTCGAGCATGTCTGGACGTCAGACGACACTACCGTGCTACTGCGGCGGTGCTAAAGGCCGGCCATCAGGCGAGATGGACCCCTGGGTCCTTTATTTAATGCCTGCCGAGAGCCGGGGCCCGTCGAAAAAAAAGGGGTTAGCCAAACAGCCCTAAAGAGAGAGTCTCTGTTAAAACAGCTTTCACAGTGGTCGGAATACCCGAGTGCCAACATGGGGTGTTGGCAGCGAAAGGGGGCACCTCGGCGGGGAGCCAAGCGGAAACAACTGTGCCCACAGTACATGGTATGCTGCCTCGGCTGGCGTACATGCCAACGATTTACATTTGGGACCAGTCGACACCAGCACTTTAATAGTCTTAAGTCACGCTCTTTATATGCTCTTAAACTCACAGAAGATGTGTAGTCAGCAGAAAGGAGGGGCTATTCCCTGGCTTATGTAGCATGGCTGCATTTTGTCCCATACGTCCTGTATCAAAACTAATCAACGCCCGGCCTACAGAATGGGGAGGGAAGGATTCAAAAGTAGATGGTCCATCGCTGCGCGTCCATTCCGTTTGTTGGTCATCCAATGTTGCCATGAAGCGTCTCTTTTAACATAAATGTTGATGCCCATCGACTTATTTCATTTATATTTATTCTTCGGGGAGCAAACGATTCTCGCTTTTTTTTTTTCTCTCTCCCCTTTCAATCGTGATGGGAAGAATGCTGCGAGAGCACCTTTGTGTGGATCATTGCCCCAGCACCATCAGAGCCTGCTGTGCGCTACTGGCTAATTTACTGCAGGTCCTAAAAGAAAGCACTTCCAGGAACAAAAAAAAAAAAAAAACATGAGGCGAGGGGGAAAAATGCATCAAAGCTCATGGCTTTAGGCTATAATTAGCTGATGTTTTGTTTGAAATGTGAAAGAATGAATTCTTTTGAGAAGCAGCATTGTTTATTTATTTGGTTTTGTTGTTTTAATTCTCTCTCTAGAAAGATGGTGTGGGGGGAAACAAGCCGCAACATGCTTCAGAAATAGGATGCCGTCTCTCCAAAGCACACATCATTCTCTGTCAGTTGCCAGGGGTTTTGGGAAGCATAGGAGTTGTCACTCCGCCTTAGCCATAACTCAGCACTGTATCTTAACCCATTGCTGCATAAACCATATCATATGTTGCATAATGTAGCCTTCTATAAGTAAATAGTCGTATGTACTGTACAACACCAAACAAACTTGGATCAAAGTAATGAGGTAGCATACCTTGCTGTCACGCTCAAAGTTTCCACATGCAGCTTTTAAGCCAGACTGCCATAGGTTTTGCATTAGGCAAACACGAAGAGAAGGAGAAGTATTTGGCCTTTTTCTCCTCTGTCGAGCAGTAGACACTGCTTCCCCTCTGCCTGCCACCGGCACATCTGGAAAGGGCTTACTGCTTCACCAGTCTCTTGCAGTTAAGTGATTTATGGATATTTAAAATTTCCTGATGGTTTTATGCACTTTGAATGGATTCGGAATAAAAGGCATATTCAGGGACCTGTAAAAAAAACTCTTTCGGTAGTAAAGTAGCCTTCAACACCGTGGAATCCATAAAAGCAAACATAAAGAGGCACACAGACGCAGATGAAAAAAAGAGAAGTGCAGAAAGAGTATGCGTGTGTGTGTGTGTGTGTGTGTGTGTGTGTGTGTGTGTGTGTGTGTGTGTGTGCGTGTGAAATATTTATTTACATATACATATAATCATACATATACATACAAAATATATTCATACATACATTAGACTTACACTTTATCAAATCCATTTGAGCTTAATATGATCACAGATGCTGTTTACATTGGCCCTCATATATCTTGTATTTGAGCAACATTTGTATATGTTGGCAATCACATCATCTCCCTCAAACATGGAAGAATTCCCCTCCCCAGATAATATTCAATGAGACATAATCATATTCCCCAGCAGTGCTGTTTGCAGGTTTATCAGATCTCACACGGACAGTATCCCAACTTGTTCTGTTTGACTAACCTTCCTTCCCACAATTCCGTGGTGCTTCTCATTGTGAGGTCATCACATTTCTGCCTCCATCCGCCCCCACCCCCCAAACACCAACACCACCACCACCACCACCACCACCTCTCAATGTGGAATACCTAGAAGTATTAAAGAGCTGCTACAAGACATCCCAGTGCCAAGTGATCTCTGCATATCCTGGTAATTTGAAACAGGTATGCAGCGCCATTCTGAAGGAGAGAACTGTTTATAAATTGCCTGGCTCTATAATTCCATGTGACAAGATCCATAAGGAGTGTAAATTTGTTTCTGGTTTACAACTACAAAGGCAGACGTCAGTAGCAACTGGCCCCATCTAAAAGCCTGCCAAGCAAAATGATATTTTGGGGAATAGACCAAGTCCACCCAAATATGGTCAACAGATTTTAGTTGTTAAAACACAGCTTTTCACACATTGAAATGGTAACATATTCACGAGACGCGCTCAGACAAAATGGTGCCTAAAACCTGTTTTTCTTTTCTCTTTCCTCTCCAAAACGCTCAAGGTCCTAACAAAAGAAAATGAAAATCAGCATTGCTTGTGAGAGCGCGGAGTGGGACGGCAGTGTGGGCAGTTAAAAAATGTCTGGCAAAACACACACACAAGGAGCATGACTGAAAAAAAGAATGCACTAAATGTTTGAATATTAACAGGTTCTTTGCATTCGGAGTAAAGGAGAGCGTGGTGTGTGTGTGTGTGTGTGTGTGGTGGTGGTGGTGGTGGTGTGTGTGGGGGGGGTTTGGGGTGGAGGATATGTATTGGGGGGTGTGGGGTGGGGGATCAGATACCTGGTGTTCAGAATAAAACGAGTCTCCTCATGTGTCATGTGTTTGTTAAATCTTTCATTGTCAGGATTCATTAGAGCCACAGCAGTGCATATTTGCAAATCAAAACCATCTCGACCTTGTTAGTGGCATCCCTGATACTCATTATAGTGAAACACAACAGAGCGACTGGCCTGGATGCATTATAGAGAGACCGGGCTCTCCTTTCATGTCCTGCTGCACTTTCTTACATGCAAATAATAATATTCATGGGACATTCACGCTGTCAGAAATGCAGACAGTGTTAATATTCCTGCTCTGGCGTAGCACGCATTGTGTATATGATCCTGCGGCTCGCACAACAGCCGGCGCTTTTTAAAACAGATGCTCTATGAAACACGACTTGATCTGTTATTTTGGGTCCACGGCTGGGGAGAAAAAAAAATACAGTGCCGTTTGGGCATCTCAATGACTTGTCGAGATGCATCAACCAAAACAAAACAGTGGCTGTAAACCATTAACAGAGACACTACTGAGAGCCATTTCCAATTCAAACACGCAGGTTCATCTCTCTCTCTCTCTCTCTCTCTCTTGCTCTCTCTCTCTCTCTCTCTCTCTCTCTCTCTCTCTCTCTCTCGCAGGTATCATAGCTATTTGTATTTTCTGAGGCGATAATGGCTGGAACAGAAATGTGTCGGCGTTGAGCGAAGGCTTGGGGTTTTCATTTGGTCAGAGACAGGAGGCTGTCTGTTGTGTCAGCGCCTCGCCTGCTCCGGTGCCTCTCCCGGCTTCTTAACGACTGACAGATTTGCTCATCAGACACTACTGTGAATATGCTTAAAGCCAGGATGGCGCTGCAATACAAATTATGCATGTGTTTCACTTTGTCATACCCAGAGATTTAGACAAAAAAAAAAGTGGGGGAAGAGAGAGAGAGAAAGAGAGAGAGAGAGAGAGAGAGAGAGAGAGAGAGAGAGAGAGAGAGAGAGAGAGAGAGAGAGAGAGAGGGGAAGCCTGTCAAAAAAGTCAGGAGAATGCTGCTGGGATCTGGTTTCTATTGAGAGAGTGCCAATGCTTTGTATTAACACAGAAAGGTTAAGCTCTATTTCTTCTACAGTTCAGGTCGGCATAACCATAAAAATGTTTTGGAAATTTGATTTCTTCTACCTTGTGTTTGACTGAAGAATGTACCTTTCCCCCATCTCACATACTGCTCTTAAACAGTCATGTAAAATATGCATCTGCATAAGTTGCGTTACAGTCTGTGAACACAGCCCTACTAGTAAAACACAACCAAAACTCACCAAGGGAATACTTAGCCAATTCAACCAGTGTGTTTGAATGTATTCGAAGGGTTTTCAGTATGCATTACTGTTTTATTGACTTAATCGTTGTGGAAATAATAGCACGCTAACTCTGTCCTTGGTCATGTTAAAAGTCTTTGAACCTCACTAATGTTGCGAGTTCTACTTTTCTTCTTTTTTTTTTTGTAAATAATAAACTACAGTACATGCACCACAAATGACTTCATTGATTTTATCTCATGAAAACACATAAGATGGACGCTGTTGTTCTGGTATAACTACATCTTAAGGTCAGTATTATTTTCACACCTTTTGTCTGCAGGCTGGATTGTGGCCAGAGATAATTGAATATTATGTGTACGTTGGAGACAATATCAAGTCTTTACACACAGTAGGCTAAATTATAAATCTCTATTTCTTACCCGTCTTTTTTTGTCTTCTGTATATCCAGTCTAATCCCTGCCAATCACATCTTAAGTCAGATGAAGAGAAGTCCCCCTTGAGTTCTACACACAAGTCTCTTAAAGTTCACCTCTGGTCTTTCGCAGTGTGAGAACAATGGATATAAATTGTCCATTCAAAGGAGGATAACACTGGTTAAATAATTCAGTGTGTGTATATCAAATAGAATATTTCATAAACAAAATAGTAAAAAAAGAAGACATATATGCTGCATTATCTATGGGTGAGTAACTCTGCCTCAGTGATAACAATCATGTTTGGGGACTTGTTCTTCCATGTAGCTACAAAAAAAAATCACACCTGAAAACAAAAAAAGGAAAAAAATAATGGTCTAATAAAAAGATAATCCTTTGATATGTGTACTTTTCAAAGATAAACCAGCTGCTTGTATGATCTTTCCCCCAAAAAAAGAGAAGAAAAAAATATAAGAAATGATCCAGTGTGCTGTTGTTGCATTCTTTAGATCAAAGCAGGTTTTAATCAGCCCATTATAAATACATCTGAAAGCCCACTCTGATATTCAGCAAACAAGTCAATACAGGATGCACTCCATTCACTGCTCTTTTATTGTAGCATCATAGGCCCCTTCGTCTGAGGTAAGGCGGCATAATGAAGGAATACGGCACAGGGTTTGGGGTCCTGCTGTGTTCAAAGATTGTCAGTCACATCTAAAGTACTTTATAATGGAAATAAAGGTAATCTTTCCACCCCCTTTGAGGTAGAGCGCAGCAGTCGTCTGCTGGGAGGCAGAAAAAGGAAATCCAAAGACCCAGTGGCTTGAAGGAAGCGTGTTTATTGGCTGTGGGCAGGAGGAGAGGCACTGTGGTCACCGCATAGGTCATTCGGCAGTGGTAGCGGCAGAGACGCTTGACATTGTGCTGATTGCCTGTCCTGGCGTGTGTGTGTGTGTGTGTGTGTGTGTGTGTGTGTGTGTGTGTGTGTGTGTGTATGTGTGCTGCAGCTGCCTACCTACCCCACCGCCTCCTCCCTCAGACGAAGACAGTAAAGGAGACGTCTCTGGGGACGACGGTGTACTTCACCGTCCGGCCCGGGGCCCCTCCCGCCCCCGGCGTCCCCGCTTTGGGGCTTTGATGGCAGGACGCCCCGGCGCGAGCGGTGCTTGTTCTCTGGAGCACCTCGACGATGCACTTGTCTCCTTTACCATTATAAAACCGTTTCAAAGGGAGCTCAATGGACCTCTCTATACTCTCATGATTTATTTACCAGCTCAGGGGTAGACTCTGGGAGGCTCACTCCACCCCCTGAGATCAAGCCTTTTCAGCCGTATATGTTTGGTTTTCTCTCTCACTCTCTCTCTCTCTCACACATATTCTCTACCTCCGCTCTTTTAAGAGTTTGTGTTTGTGCATTAGGGCCAGAGGAAACCTCCGACACCAGTCCTCCACAATCCAATGCAATATTTATGGCCAGGCAATGCCCCAGCTCCCTAAAAGCATCTCCCAGGGCTATGGACGTTTTTTTTTGGGGGGGGGGGGAGTCAGGGGACAGAGACGGGGTGACATGACCCCCCAGCCCCACCCCCCACCCCCGCCTACACACACACACACATACACACACTCCCAGCTCAGAAGACTAATAGACAACAGCAGGTCAAATGAAAAGCACCCCAAAGCACTGTGACCTTTGGACACAAAATGAAATTAGGAATGAACAGAATTAAGAATATTACTGAGAGCACTATTTTGATCCATCACATCACCCTCCACTTGCTGATGTACAGTAGAGTAGGTTTCTTGTCTTCTATTGCAGGTTTTGGCGCTATACACAATTGTTTGCTTTCACATAGTTTGGTTGATTTTAGGGTAATCTGTCCACTGCGTCTGACTCCGCTGACGATGGCCTGACCAACACACACGCGTGGGGTGTGGGGGGGGGGGGAGCTGTGTGGGCACGCGCTGTATATCTCAATAGTGCGCAGAGACGTGTAATAAAGCCGGCTTGGAGTGCATTAACCGAACTCACAACAAATGTAATGTGTACCCAGAGGGGGGAATGATTTTATTGACTTCCTGCGATGTTTTTTCTCTTGTGTCCTGGTTAATTGAACACGTCGAGTGTGTTGCGATGCATATGCGCCTAGAAAGCTGAGGATTGCTGGGCAGAATGCCTCATTTGAATGAGGATTTTACAGCTTCCTTAAGCTGCCGAGGCTCCCTGTGAACCTCCTGTAGCAGTGAATCTGGTTTTATTGCGCCACGTCTGTAAAAGGCATTTATACACTGATAAAGAAATGAAAGGCAAAGTTTTATATCATCTTTAAAATTCGAGCAAATGCCCAACACAAAAACGACAGGCAGGGTAGTCAGTATTGGTTAACTCAACATGGCAAGAGCACTTTTTTGACCCAACTGGGGGAAATCCACTCTGACTAACACTATTAATTATAGCAGAGTGACAAGGGTGGTGTAATGAGGCCTTGCTGTGGAGAGGTTATTTTCAGACAAACAGCTATGGTGTAAGCACATAACACCAACTCATTAGAGACAAAGAAGTGTGTGTGTGTGTGTGTGTGTGTGTGTGTGTTTGTGTCTGTCTGTGTGTGTGCTGGGGGGGTGGGGGCGCAGTGGTTCCTAGAGAGGTTACATCAACCGAACTGTTTATCAAAATAAGCTGGGCCTGAGTGGTCAGGCTATTGATTTCCCTGCCAAATAAAATCTGTTTCACCATCATAAATCTGAGGCTGACATCTGCACAAAGCTTTATTTTACCCCAACACTGCCAAGCCGCGGTGTTTATCCACCGATTGGCTGATAGTCTCCATGGCAACGCACACCACAATTAGACAACCATAATCCCGCCTTCAAACATGCGCATGGTTAATTGTTTCAGCTGAGGCTCAGAGACAAAAAGGCTACGAGGGGGGAAAATTCAGCGCCAAGTCTGGATTCCTATCCTCTCTTGTTGTCTTTTTTCCCCTCTCGCCTGTAAACTGAAACTATGTCTAACAGCTGTTGCAGTTCTCTTCAATTACGCACCGAACGCCGAGGAAATGAAGAGCATGAGCAACTGATAATGACTCATGCCAAAAAGGCACAGAGGGAATGGACAGGAACAAGCTTTTGTTTGATGTCTGCATTTTGTCCTGAAGTGGAGTGTGTGTGTGTGTGTGTGGGGGGGGGGGGGGGGGGGGTCTGAGCATATGAAATATCCATTAGGGTTTTCCTAGCAATAATTGAAACAATTGCAATGCTGAGTAAATAAGTAATAGCTGCTCCAGACAGCTTGGAAAACTGTAAAATGCTGTCAAACTCTTAAGACGCTAACCTTTTTTCCTCTCTTTTCCTTTTCTTGCAGCACACATGCAGAAGAGCCACTGGCTCCCAGCGCGCAATGTTTTTTTTTTTTTATCACTGTTGTTCTTTCACTATCCTAGGTAGCCTCCGAGAGCCAACCTATTCCCAGGAAACCTACCACAGACACCATTTGCTCACGCGGCTGCCATGTTAACAGAAAAAATTCATTTGGCATGTATTGTTAAAATTTTTATTAATAGCAATTTATGTCACTCAAAAGGGGTCTCTTCAAAAAAACAGCCATCCAAGCCTTGTACAAATCTATCACTCAAGTTGTCAGAAAAATTTGTTCTCATGCAATATAAATAGGCTGTGAGTTGGTAGTTCAGACGCTTGGGATCTGTTCCTGTGCAGGAAGATGACTGTGTTTAGAGGCGCCAGTAAAACAGGTCATGCTGTTCACATCATGAAGCCTCAATCACAAACAAATGTTTTATTTAAAGTACTAAAGAGATGTTTACTCTCTCTCTCTCTCTCTCTCTCTCTCTCTACTTCCCTCTCTGTTCAATCACATTTTTGACACTGATGGGTGCAAACTTTCAGGAATGTCTTCACTTCTTTATAAATATCACATCTTGTTTACGTTTTCATGCACTTAAAGACCAAACTAGGGTGAATTTAGTCAGTCCAGGTAACATTTGGAAAAGGTTGTTTATACATCTCCCATGATCCCTAGACTGTTTTAGATCCCTAGACTGTCTAAGCTCCCAGAAAACACTGACAGTTAAAGGTGAAGTCCGGGATTTTGGCACATTGCCCACACATTTTTTAGATACATTCAGCAATCATCTCCTCAGGACAGCTAGCTGTCCATTCTAAAAAACGGTCTCTGTGCAGCCCACGCCCCGAAAACTGGACACAAACACAAACATAAATGTAAACAAAGGCGGCTTCCTGTGAAATTCCTGACTGCGCCTTCAACACTTTCCCCCTCATTTTGAGTTTTTGCTCGAAATTGCACACCGCCTACTGTAAACCGCCTGTTTCCACATGACTTAATATCAAGTGCTTGACCTCATTTGAAAGCTGAGGCCTTAGTACCTGTAGATTGACTATGTGATGAACTGTCAGAGACTGGCAAAGGGTATAATGATCATTTTTCTTTAATGTAATCTCTGGAAATGAGCCCACTCTGACCTCTTGGTCACTTACTTTGTCTTGGAAACACAACTGAGGCCCACTACTCATATCTGTATCTCAAAGTACTGTAGATCACTTTCTAAAATTCCGGTCCTGGATTATGATTGGCTGAATCGCGTTGGATGCCACGAACGATAGCACGATAAACACACACCTTGACCGCATTTTGTTCTATAGTAATGGGCTACCACAAAACTAGCACAAAAGTTAAAGTGGCTGCGTCTCGTTGTTGCATGGCAACCATTCATATGGAAGAAATATATTTCTTGGCGGAAGAATGATTATCTACGTCGTTACATTTTTTGTTACTGTGCCTTTGTTTCATGAAATCTTGCTAGATCGACGTAGTAACCATTTTAGAAAAGCAATAAGCCACTCGAGGGTTAAGAGGGTTTTAGCTCCGCTTCGCGTCATGCCTAACAACGCCCCTTAGCTGTTCGATTATACAGTATAAAGCACGGCCTCTCGGGGCTTATTGCTTAAATAGTATGAAGCATGACTGTCTGGGACCCATATTTGAGTGGGCATACACATTTTGCGTAGTGTCCATTTGGAGATCCCAGAAAGGACTTTTGGTTACCAAAACACATGCTGAAGTTTGAATTCATTGGAGTTCAATCACTAACGTTTAGTAATGACGTATGATAACCATGGGGGACACAACGATAACGATGGGCTTGAAACTCAAATGTAATCGCTCTTGGGCCCTCTGTTCGCTGATTGGGCGGTGATGCACTTGCCGGAGTAAATTAAGCTGGATCAAGCTATACCAGACGGAGTATTTAGAGAAATGAAATTGAGCGGAAGTACGTACAGTAGTCAGGCGGAGCCAGGCTAGTCGTGGACACCTCAACAGGCACAATAGGTGGTAAGTCAAGGATCAGCAAGACTAGTTATAAGAAGTGCTAATATAGAGTGCTATCTAGAAACACGATCTTGGTGTCAAATGAAAGGTTACACTCTATGTCATGATACTTGTACCCAGAGTGCTTTGCAATGGCAGTGCCATTAATTCAGAGAATTCAGAGAGGTGTATAGCATTACTATGCTATTGTAGTTCATGATCAGGTGCCAAAAAATGCATTTGTAGTGTGATGCATTTGTAGCAAGTGCTGTAACCATCCCGTAGTCGATACACCCGGTAAGTGCAATTAAAAAGCCATTCACCTAACCTTATTCACCTCACCAGAAACACACACCTGATGCGTTTATCAGCATCCGCCTCCAAAACATGGGGCCCCGATGTGCCAAAGGGCCTCCAGCAGCTTCGTCTTAGTACTTCTAAATATCGACTCATTTCATTACAATAACATTCTATTACAGAACTAGCAGTAACACTCACACACAGGCTGGTGGTATATGACACTGATGCTGTTGATTCCAATTAGTGGAACAGCTAGAATAGAAACAAACACACAAACACACAAACATACACACACACACACACACACACACACACACACACACATGCTCACAAATGTTTTGAGATTCTATTTAGTTGCAGGGTATTATTACAGATGTTTGTAGTGGTTACTGCTAGGGTATTTGAGCCCATCATTATCTGAGGACTAGCACATTTCAGCATCCGTGAACCACAGAGAAGTCTGGTTTTGAAATTTTCAATTAGTCGATCATGAGTAATGTTAATTATGAGCACCCTGTTACACAACCATGCATAGGTCAACGCGTGCATCACCACCCTCCAGGCACAGTGCCTGGAGATAAGAAATGCCACCACACACACACACACACACACACACACACACACACACACACACACACACACGCATATTCACACTACACCCCCCTCACACACAGTTCCAGAAAGCCACAAGTCCAACTGATAATTAGTGCTTGGGAGAGGCGGATAAAGCCTGTGCAGTCCTATTGACACATCAGGGCAGATCAATGTTTGTCATCCCACAGGATGTTTATCAGAGAGCCATACCCTGAAGCTAATAAAGCACAGCCCGAACACGTCAACAACCTCCGTCCCAGGCCACGCTAATGTGGCAACAACAACGTCTACACAACACATCGATAACACCCACAAACAAACACTGATCTGGAGTGAAATGAAAAATAGAGCAGAGCTTATTGATATAGGGAGTGATGTAACTATATTACTGTGTGTGAGACTGAGTGTGTGTGTGTGTGTGTGTGCGTGTCACAACATATAACACTCCGGTGCAATATCTGTACGTTTGGGTGTAAACATACATGTGCCGAATGTGTTTGTTTGTGTGTGTGTGTGTGTGTGTGTGTGTGTGTGTTGGGATGTTGTCTGTGTGTATGTGTTAGTGTGTGAGAGTGAAAGTGTGTGTGTGTGTGTGTGTGTGTGTGTGTGTGTGTGTGGTGAGTGTGGCTATGGGGTCGTCTGTGAGCTCCTGAGTGTAAGAGGCTCAGGCTCGGCCCCTGTGTCCACGCCTGCAGGTCTGGTCAGCTCCGGTCAGAGCAGGCAGAGGGAAGCTGGAGAGCTCTTCACCAGGACACGGCCTGGACTTCTGCTCACAGACAACCATATGGGCCAACACATATTTACCATGTGCACATGAACTCAAGCACTCACACACATTCACACATATGCCCAGACACGCATTTGAACACACATGTACAGACACACACACACACACACTCACACACACACACACACACACACACACACACACACACACACACACACACACACACACACACACACACACACACACACAAACACAGACAGAGCAGAGCGTCAAAGAGACAAAGGTGAAGGAGAGGAGGGGTGAGAGAAGACCCCCACAGACCTCCAGTGCCTAACCCTTCCAGATGCCCTGCTGGTCCTACTCACCTCCCCATCACACACACACACACACACAAAAACACACACTCCTCCTCCTACTCAACATGAAAAAAGGGCAACAACGGAGATGAAGGAGACATCCACGTGCCGGAGTCACGGCTTGGGCCGCGGTCGGGGAGGGGGTGAGGGTACCGCGGAGGGGAAGCTGCCGCTGAGGGAGAGTGAGCCGGGGAGGGAGAGAGAAAAAAAGAGCGAGGGAAAGAGAGAGAGAGAGAGAGAGAAGGAGAGAAAGAGAGAGACAGAGAGACAGCCCTCTCGGCGGGCTGATGTGCGGAGACAGTGTGGGATTCGCGCTCGTCTCTCGCTCGTCTCCGTGGGGCTCTGATCACACGCCGCCGCGCCCGCGCCTCCTGACGTTTGAAACTGATGGCCGAGTCGACGGCGTCTGCTCTGATCATACGCAAAGGGGGGAGAGAAGAAGAGAAAAGAAAAGAGAGCGGCGCGAGAGAGAGAGGAAAGAGAGAGAGAGAAAGGAGAGGAGAGAGAGAGAGAGAGAGAGAGGCAGAAGCGTGGTATGCCCGCTCTCACCAAGGTCTCGCCTGTGTCTCTCAGCGCTCTTAGTTAGCGCTGAGCGACTCATCCCCTGCCTGGGCCTCAGCATCACTTTTGTTCTGACAAGTAAGCATTGCTCCAGAGGCATCGAGAGATCCTTACCCCGAGGGCAGAAAAACATAATTAACATTATTATTATTTGACTTTTTTTTTTCTTCTTTTTATCCTGGCTCCAACCCCCGTTAATTCAAAGGAGTTATATTTACATGTCTATTATGCTGGGCGGTATAATTCTATAGAGCTCGCATATGCAAATGCCATTTCAGACACTAGAAAACACATAGCCTACGTGCAATTATGTAAATGGTGCTTTATTCATTCAGTTATTCACTCACATATTCACTCATGCATTCATTTGCTGTATTAGTGGCTAGCGCTGATGGCCTGGCACCTACAGACTCTCTCCACAGGAGCACGCGCAGAGACAATAGGCTGGCTCAGGATAGCAATCTCTCTTTCTCTCGCTCTCTCTCTCTCACACACACACACACACACACACACACACACACTCATTCTCTCCTGTTCTCCTACTTTAATTTGACCTGCTGGTTAAACAGGAGATGGTGTGGAAAGTGATCTAAGCAAAGAACAAAGGCCCATATAATTTTTAGCTCTGCCTAAAGTGCTTTTTTTGTCATGCCTACCCACAGTAAGTACTACAGCATCTCCAAATAGGAAATCTGACAGTTCATTTTTTTAAATCTGAATTGAAGTACGTTACTCTAATGTAAAGCTACCATTAAGAATTCCCTCTCACATTCCCCATCTGAGTTTTAGTAGCTGGATGATACAATTTCTGAGGAGGGATTCCTTAATCATCTTTCTAAAAAAATCTATTTTCTGTGTCACCAGACTGAACAGAGATAACATTGATAATACAAGCATTGATAAACACACCGATGGTATCTTTAAAAAGAGCAGCACGCAACCCTCGATCCAACTCCAAGGCTCTGTCTCTCTGCTCCGCTCCAACGCAATGCATTATTAGGCTTCTGCAGTTTGTTTACTGGATGATTTATAGGCAGAGTGATGAGTGATTATTTGACAGACCACAGCATCAGCTTTTTAAAGAGATAATCGTCAGCGAGCTGTCAAACAACTTCCTTTACACTTGGGCAAGTAACTGGATTAACAGATTTGTGAGCAAGAGCACATCAACACAAGGGAAATTACATTTTAGCAAGGGGGGGATGAATTAAATAAGAAGCTATTGCTTAAAGCCATGCACTAATATGACAGACAAGGTACTTACGAGGAATGTTAGTGGGGCGAACAGAGGGGATTTGATGCAGGGGAAAACAACATACAGTACACTGTAGCGCAACACGCGTCTCTGTACCACCCTCCTCACTGCGAGGCACTTCCCAACACAGCATCCTTGAGTGCCTCACACGTTTTGTGTGTGTGTGTGTGTGTGTGTGTGTGTGTGTGTGTGTGTGTGTGTGTGTGTGTTCTGGAGCATCTGTCTACTCCCAACACGCACCACACGGCACACGTGCGTGGAGCGAGCCATGTTTGGGTAAACTGCGTAACAAATGAAAGAAAAGAGGGGTACAGCGAGGAGACTCCACTTCAGCGCTCAGTGCTCCATGCTCCCCAGACAGCAGTGCCCCCCCACCCACCCCTTTTATATTATTAATACCGGCGGCCCACGTCCCAGCACAGTAACCTGTTCAAATGGGCCAGCGTGCTCATCAATGATATCAAGGTGGATGAGCACTCACTGTGCACTGTGCTGGGGGGGTCTGGGGGGCCTCAGCCCGACAGAGAGGAGAGACCGCAGGCTACTGGGGGTGGGGGGTGGAGGGGGGGGGGGGTTGGGTAAAGGATGCGAGTGTTAGGGCATACTCCGAGCAACAAGGGCTTAGTGAGCTGATCACCATTTTTTCCCCTTGCATTTCCTGACTTCTAGGATAATGTGATGAATTAAAGCTGTGTGATAGCCGACTGGGGTGGGGGAGGAGGAATCATTTTGTCATAGCATATTTGCAGGGTTTTTTTTCCCTGCTCCATTCCTTAAACAACTTTCATCCAAGGCTTTAGGATGTTTTGACACACTTAGGTGTTTGCATCAAAACTACTGATTTAATGCAAATAGACCATAGCAGTTTGTGGAAAAACACTGTCAAGAGACAGGTTCATCCTTCTATTCTGGGTGTTAATGTTAATTTAATCTGATGACGCAAACTTTCAAGATGAAAACTGTTTTTAGGTCAAACATGAATCGTTGAGAAAGGTGAATTAAACCTTTAAGTAAGTATGGACAGAAAGAAAATACTTCCGACATGTGCTGCTGCAGTACAACTGCATTCCAGGCAATATCTTCCTGTCGTCCGTGTGTATCTCTTCAGTGATAAATGTAGGTTTCAGGATGTGATATTAAACTATAGTCTCGCCATGCATGCATGCATAGTTTGTTAGTGTATGCACAAGTGAGTATATACACTTTTATATACACCTTGGTATTTGTTTAGGACAAGCATAGCTGTGCAGAATTACCCTGAGATGTAGACTGATGTAATCATTGGCATTGTTTAAATAAAAGCCTAACACTTTGTATCGGGTAATGTTGACTTCTAAGGTCTTTTCCTATTCAAATTCCTTACCTTTCAGATGTTTCAACATCAGACAGAAGGCACAATGCACGTTACCAATGGCATATACAGTATCTGAAAAGCAAATTTAATAAGGTCAGACATAAATTCAGAACAAAGTGCATTTTCTAGAGGCTTGTGGTACTGTATGTAATGCTGTTGTTCTGTCTTTGCTCTTTGTCAATAGCTGTCTCACGTTGGCTAAAGACATTACTTGCTGGTGGAATGGTGAGCCCCATAACGGAGTCAAGAATATAGCTACTCTAACAGGGGAGCTACACCACGTGCGTAAAATCCATTTTAGAAAACTGGTCTAATTTTGTCAAACTACGCCCCACTGTTGCGTCTGTTGTAGCTACTTCCATTGATTAGAGTGATTATGAACTGCTGCAACATACTGTACGCGTCGCGAACAGAACGCTTCAGTTACGCACCTTGTGTAGCTCCCCTGAAAGTCTCCAGAGTATGGGGCCCGGGGGGTCTCATTGAGAGATATTTTGTTGTTGTATCCAGAAAATATGTGGTTACTGTACAAAATGCCGTGCTAATTTGACTAAATTGTGTGCTTATTTTACGAAACTGTGCCTGTGTTTAATGTAACAAAATGAGCATACTATTTAGTAAGCTAAAACAAGTGCACAATTTACTAAAATGAACGCATCTAGTAAAATGAGAGAATGTGCATTCATTTTTACTAAATTGTGTGCTCGGTTTACCAAATTATCTGCTCATTCAATATATTGTGTGCTCGTTTTACTAAATTGTGTGCTCAATTTACTAAATTCAGTTCTCGTTTTAATTTAGCACAACCATTAGTCAAACAAGCACACAAGTAAAACAAGAACACAAGATACTAAAATGAGCACACAAATAAGTGAAATGCCATGGGAGCACGATTTTGTAAAACGATTAGGCCTACATCTGTTAATACTGTATACAAAACAATAATCTTGAATTGAGGCTCCCGGGCTCCATACCTGAGATAGGCCTACACAATTATGACACAACAAGCAGGCAGGCAGCTGTGGGTGGGGGGCATGACAAAATCTATTTGCAAATCAAATGTAATGCGATGAGAAAGCACAAACTGCGGTGGGTCAGCTAAAAGTTGTCTCTATTTTGCTCATAGACTAACTTATGTTTACTTATGGGATTGTTTCCTCTCTTTCTGTTTGTTAAGTTTATACTGTAGGCTACCTCACGAAGTTAGC
This sequence comes from Sardina pilchardus, assembly GCF_963854185.1. Taxonomy (NCBI): domain Eukaryota; kingdom Metazoa; phylum Chordata; class Actinopteri; order Clupeiformes; family Clupeidae; genus Sardina; species Sardina pilchardus. The sequence goes on along the minus strand of NC_085002.1, from coordinate 10,812,366 downwards.
CTGCTAACATTAACCAGGCTAACATCAGTTGCAATTTCTTACCTTATTTCTTTTGATGCTAACTATAAATGAGCATAATTATGTTGTCTCTCCTTTTTCACCAGTATCAAACAAGACAGGCTCACTGGTGCTGTCAACATTATGTTACATGTCACAGATGCCACATTGCTCTGAGTCTATGTCAGGGATAGGTGTTCTGATCTAGCCTTCCTTAAAGGCATTGTTGAGCTTTCCATAGCAACCTAACTAGATTTGGGCTATGTAAACAGTGTTATCTGTTTGGATTACATGATTGGACACTTGTTAATGGTTGCAAAAAAATCTCTTCATGAATTTACAAAACACTGCAGACAATAAAAACTGAATTTAAAAAGCAGGTCAAGAGTTTTACCAATTTCACAGAATCATTGTTAAAATCAATGTTCGACCAGAAACACTCAGTAAAGTTGCGTACTATACTTTGCCAAATATGCGATAGAATAGGCTAGTAAAAGTCTTGCATATCCCCAATCATTGGTCCAGGTCTTGAAGTGGCTTGACCTGGAAAATGCTGACTGAAGCTGACAGGTCGCCTCTACTTACGCTAAAGCTTCCATTTATCGCTCAACAAGTGGAAGTGATCATACATGTTTTCCAGTTTAGCCATCTGATGTTTCACATAGGGCCCATACCAGTTACAGTAGCTCCAAGGAGGGTGGGTGCGTACCTCATCAGGGCCATATGGTGTGCAACAAAGCAAACATAGATCTGTTCAACAGCAACAATATGAGGAGTTGTATCGGTAGAAGCTAACCTATAAATACACTAACATTACATTATTTCAAGTCCTGTAGTTTACGAAGAGATTAACTAAAATGTTTCATGGATCTAAGTTTCCATGAGATTTCAATTGACAACACAAATGCAGCAATACAAATCTAAATGGCTGTGTCTTAACTCTCTGCATTTCAAAAGTAGCCAACACCTGTGAAGTTTTTTTGTTTCTAAAACTAGTAGCCTTACTAGCAAACAAATTTGTCTTGCAAACAGCACAGATGTCACAGCTAAAAGCTTGGCCGTGTGTTAATTGGTTTACATTAGAGACATACTGTATGTGTTTGTATTTTAAGATTTACAAAAGTTTCTGAAATTAAATGGAATACCATGTCCTCTTCAGTGAGATGATGTGTTTCATTTGTGATTTTTCTACAACCAACATTGGACATTTTTGCTCTGACATTGTAAAAACAGTTACACTAACAAATTACATTGTGATTTAAGCCATATGTTTTCAATACTGATTTTTTTGTTTGTTGAGTTTCTATGTTTAACCTTTGTGTGAAATAATCTGTTGACAGTTTACTTCAGCACACCTGACTGTCATGTTTTAATTATTGCTACAGTTGGTATCATGAATGAGAAAATTAGCGTTAGCACATGGTGGCCTGGTATAGCTACTTATGAAAGTGTGCTCTTAAACACATTTCTTCACAACTCTCATTCATAGATACCTTAGATATATGTCTAAGGTTGATCTCTTCTGAGACCATCTACACAAAGCTTTCTTTGTGGTTGGATGGGTGTTATGAGATGATATTGCAATGAGTTGAAAGAAAGAAAAAAAGAGAGAAAGGCAGCCTTTGCTAAAACTGTTCTATTTAGAGTCTCCTGGAAAAGGACAACTGTCTAATCTCAAACAGGGAGGCTTCTCAAGCTCTGTGAGTCAAGCTGTCAATGCTTTTCAAGCTTCGCTGAGAGTTCAGCGTTAAAATGAAAGGGACAGGTTTTCCTAGACAGCTATAAAGAGCACAGTGAAAAGGGCGTGCGTTCTCTTCTCTTACAATTAGCCCATCTAGAATCATTAGTTTGGAGCTCACAAGCAAAGCATTTCCCAGTAGTGCTGCAATCTGAAATCACAGTGCAATAACACTCTGAGCGTAATCTGAACTGATGCCGGTGGAAAAGAGAGAGGCAGTAACGTGAGCATGGCTGCGTGAGGATACCATAGGGTGTTAGCGTTGGGTGTTAGTGATTGTCCAATTTTGCCTGCGCTCTTGTGGATTACTTAATTATCAGAGCGTGTGTAGATTCGGCAAGCGTTAATGGCAGGCCATTCGGCCTTCTCCTCACTTAAGGAATAAATTGTATTGCTCCATCTCTCCCTCTCTCTCTCTTTCTCTCTCTCTCTTCAGCTCTCCAACTCCCACCCACCCACACATAAACATATTCCTCCCCGTGCTTTACCCGGCATCGTATACATCATTTCATCTGAAATGTGATGACCACCCAGTGAAAGCCGTGCGCGATAGTATTTCATTACAGCCATTTCTTTAATTGTGTATTCCAGTCGATCTCCTCTCTCTCTGCCAGCCTTTATTCTCCGCGGCGTGTGGAGAAAAGAGACCAGAGCCCACTTCCAGCTTTATCATTTAGAATCATGAGGGGCCTGACATTTTTCAGCTAAATCGCCATCCTCGATGCCATCTATTTTAAAGTGATCATTTAGATGGAGAGAGAGAGAGAGAGAGGGAGAGAGGGAGGCAGGGGGGGGGGGGCGGAGGGAAAAAAGGAAGTTCAGCATAAACTCATAGCGACAGCCAGATAGCTCTGGGCGGCGACACGGAGAAGCTGGATCCACATCAGACTCTGTGAGTAATATTGACCCTGAGGAGAGTGGAGTCTATAAGATTACAGAAGGTTGGGTCAGCGCAGCTGGAATCAGGTCAGCTGTGAGTGGTAGTCTGGAGACCAGGCAGGCTCCAGTGTGAGGAGGTTGGGGAGAGCGAGACGAGGACGAGGCCTCTCTGAGGAAGGAGGAAGAGGAGAAGGAAGGAGGAAGAAGAGGGGGAGGGCAGAGGATGTAGAGAGGAGGAGGAGGAGGAGGAGGAAGGGAGGAGACAGATGAGGAAGACTGAAGGAGCAGATAAGAAACAACAGCGAAAGAGAGGAATAAAGAAACGGGGAGAGAAAGCTGAAGAAGGACAACAAGGAGGGGGGGAAGAAGAGACACACCGAGGTTACAGTAATCAAATCATTTGTTGGGGCGGCAATAGTTGCATGACCAGAGGTCAGAGTCTATTCGGAGCACGGCCAGTGCCATATGGTGTAATTACAGTGTGTTGTACACTACAGTCATGCACGGTGGCGGTCACTAGCACCTTAGCCACATGCTTCATTCAAAATACAAAACGAGACAAACAAAAACAAAATCTTTCAAATACATTGTGTGATTGCTATATATTATAGCTGTGTAAAATCTTTGCAATAGCAAAAAAAAAAAGGGGGGGGGGAGAGAGAAGGGGGGAAATGTAAAACTGGTTGGAATTACATTTTTTTAATCATGGGAGACGGAATTAAATGCAAAAGCAGCCATCCTAATGCATGCACAATGAGCCACTCACTGGGAGACCCCTTCTATACAGGACACAGCCCCTTACCTTAGTCTTCACTAATCAAAACGCTCACCGACGCTCACGTCAATACGGACAGTTCCCACACATTTCTCCACATGTTTAGAGTAAACACACCCCCTTCTCTAATACATTCATATCCACTCGCATGTCTTTGGCCAGAGGATTATTGTACATTAATTGCATTAGCATTT